>NC_087192.1:13330489-13517989 GCF_035594125.1 Scylla paramamosain
CAGCATTTTAGTGTGTAAGAAACTTCTTTATGTACACGAGTTTTTGAGTTTTTTGCCTTGTGGTTCTTGTGAAACTATAAAACACTCATTATACACATTTCTTGTAATGATTTTTTCTTTCCTAATATAGAGTGCGTTTCATCCATTTTCGAAATTTTTTGTTGGTAACAAGCTCAAAAACACATAAAAATATATCTTTTTGGTAATGTTATTCTATTTCTTCATATTGGTTGGTTTGCATCCGTTTTAGCGTTTTTCTACATAAATCACTGAAATTCGAGTAATTTCTCCATATAGGTGGCTTTGCATGCACTTCAGGGTTTGGAACATAACCGGAAAAAAAGCTGATTATTTTTTTCATAATGATTTTTTTTTTTACAAAATTTCCCTGCATTTTCCCAGAATTTGGTATCTCAGTACCTATGAAGATGAATAACAATTTTTTTTTCTCTATAAAGTATTATTTGTGAGTTTTAGCTTTTTGGTACTTAAGGAACTTAAAAACACTCATAATACATGATTTTCGTAATGTTCTTTTCTTATACAAACATGGGGTTCTTTACATGTATTTAAGCGTTTTTATAGGTAACATGATCAAAAACACTCAAAATACATATTTTTGGCAATGTTATTCTGTTTCTCCATTAAGGGTGTTTTTACATGCGTTTTAGCGTTTTGGCATGTAAGGAGTTAAATAACACTTAAAGGCAAGTTCTTCGTAAAAGTTGGTTTTATTCCCAAGTGATGTGATTGTTCTGCTTTTTAGTGCTTTGTTGCATCACGTTCAAAAACACTCAAAAGACATTTTTCTGGTAATGTCATTTTTTTCCCATATAAAGCTAGTTTCGCATGTAATTTGGCAATTTCGAAACTATGAATGTGAAAAACACTCAAAATACACAATTTGGTAGGGTAGTTCTGTTTCTCGATTAAAAGTGTTTTTCATGCATTTCATCATTTTTGTATGTAAGAAACTTCTCTATATACACAAGTTTTTGCGTTTATTGCCTTGTGGTTCTTGTTAAACTATAAAACACTAATTATACATGTTTCTCGTAATGTTCTTTTCTTTCCTAATATAGAGTGTTTTCCATTCATTTTTGCATTTGTTGTAGGTAACAAGCATAAAAACACTCAAAATATATCTTTTTGGTAATGTTATTCTATTTCTTCACATTGGTTGGTTTGCATCTGTTTTAGCTTTTTTCTTCGTAAATCTCTGAAAAGACTCGTTTTCAGTAATTTTGTTGAAATTAATTCTAGTACAAGTTTCTGGTAAAATTGTGTAATTTTCCCATATAGGTGGTTTTGCATGCACCTTAGGGTTTGGTACATAACTCCGGAAAAAAACTAAATTTTTTTTTTCTTTACCTAATTTCCCTGAATTTTGCCAGAATTTTGGCATCTTGGTACCTATGAAGATGAATAACAAAAAAAAATTTGTATTCATTTATTTTATTTTTTTATCTCTATAAAGAGTGTTATTTGTGTGTTTTAGCTTTTTGGTACTTAAGGAACCTAAAAACTCTCCTAATACACAATTTTCGAAATATCCTTTCGTTTCACAAACATAGGGTTCTTTGCATGTATTTTAGCGTTTTTATAGGTAACATGATCAAAAATACTTAAAATTCATACTTTTGGTAATGTTATTTTGCTTCTCCATAAAGGGTGTTTTGCATGCGTTTTAGCGTTTTGTTATATAAGGAGTTAAAAACACTTAAATTTTTGGTAAAAGTTGGTTTTATTTCCACGTAATGTGATTGTTCTGCTTTTTAGTGCTTTGTTGTATATCACGCTCTAAAACACTCACAAGACACTTTTCTGGTAATGTCATTTTTTTCCCACATAAAACTAATTTCACTTGTAATTTCGGATTTTCGTAACTAAGAATGTGAAAAACACTCAAAATACTCACATTTGGTAAGATAGTTCTGTTTCTCAATTAAAAGTTTTATTCATGAGTTTCAGCATTTTGGAATGTAAGAAACTTCTCTATATACACGAATTTTTGCGTTTTTTGCCTTGTGGTTCTTGTGAAACTATAAAACACTCATTATACACGTTTCTCGTAATGTCCTTTTGCTTCCCAATATAGAGTGCTTTCCATCCACTTTCGCGTTTTTTGTAGGTAACAATTTCAAAAACACTCAAAATATACCTTTTTGGTAATGTTATTCTATATCTTCATTTTGGTTGGTTTGTATCCGTTTTAGCGTTATTGTACGTAAAACTCCGAAAAGACACGTTTTCAATAATTGTGTGTTGGATTCCCATATAGATTGACTTCCTTGGGTTTTATCGTGTTGGTTCCTAACATGCTGAAAAACACTCATAAGACAGTTTTTTGGCAAAGAGGTTTAATTTTTCCATATAGGTGGCTTTGCATGCACTTTAGGGGTTTGGTACATAACAGTCCGAAAAAAAAGCTAAATTTAACTTTTTTGATAATGTTCTTATTTCATATAATTTCCTGAACTTTGACCTAATTTTGGCACCTTGTTACTTGTGAATATGAATAAGAATGAAAAAAAAAATATCGTATTTTTTTATTTCTTTAATTATTTTTTCTCAATAAAGAGTGTAATTTGTGGCTTTTAGCTTTTTCGTACTTAATGAACTTAAAAACACTCATAATACACTTTTCTCGTAATGTCCTTTCGTTTCCCAAAAATAGGGTTGTTTGCATGTACTTAAGCGTTTTTATTGGTAACATGATCAAAAACACTCAAAGAACATGTTTTTGGTAATGTTATTCTGTTTCACAATAAAGTGTATTTTCCATGCGTTTTAGTGTTTTGGTATATAAGGAGCTCAAAAACACTTATAAGCAAGTTCTTATTAAAAATTGGTTTTATTCCAATGTAATGTCATTGCCCTGCTTTTTAGTGCTTTATTACCTAACACGCTCAAAAACACTCAACAGACATTTTTCTGGTAATGTTATTTTTTTCCCACATAAAGCTGGTTTCGCATGGAATTTGGGGTTTTGGTAACTAATAATATGAAAAGCATTCAAAATACACACTTTTAGTAATATTGTTCTGTTTCTCAATTAAGAGTGTTGTTCATGAGTTTCAGCATTTTGGTATCTAGGAAACTTCTTCATATACACTAGTTTTTGCATTTTTTGCCTTGTGGTTCTTTTGAAATATTAAACACTCATTATACACTTTTCTTGCAATGTCCTTTTCTTTCCCATTATAGAGTGCTTTGCATCAATTTTCTTGTTTTTTTTTATAGGTAACAAGCTCAAAAACACTCAAAATATACATTTTTGGTAATGTTTTTCTATTTCTTTATATTGGTTTGTTTGCATCCGTTTTAGCGTTTTTCTACGTAAAACGCTGAGAAGAAACGTTTTCAGTAATTTTTTTTTGAATTCCCATATAGAGTGAGTTCCTTATTATTTATTGTTTTGGTGCCTAACCTGCTGAAGAACACTCAAAAGAGAGATTTCTGATAAGGTCGTTTAATTTCCTCATATAGGTGGCTTTGCATGCACTTTAGTGTTTGGTACATAACAGTCCCAAAAAAAAAGCTAAAATTAACTTTTTTGATAATATTCTTTTATCATATAATTGCGCTGAATTTTTACCAGAATTTTGGCATCTCGGTACCTATGAAGATAAATAAAAAAAAATTCTATTTTTTTTTATTATTTAATAATTTATTTATTTTTTCTCAATGAAGAGTGTCATTTATGGGATTTACCTTTTTGGTACTTTGGTACACTCATAATACGCGTTTCTTGTAATGTCCTTTCGTTTCACAAACAAAAGGTTCTTTGCATGTATTTAAGCGTTTTTATAGATAACATGATCAAAAACACTCAAAATACTAGGTTTTGGTAATGTTATTCTGTTTCTCCATAAAGTGTGTTTTCCATGCGTTTTAGCAGTTTTGTATATAAGAAGCTCAAAAACACTTATGGCAAGTTCTTGGTAAAAAATTATTTTATTCCAATGTAATGTGATTGCCCTGCTTTTGAGTGGTTTATTACCTATCACGCTGAAAAACATTCAAAAGACACTTTTCTGGTAAATTCATTTTTTTTCCCACAAAGCTATTTTCACATGTAATTTGGGGTTTTTGGTAACTAAGAATGTGAAAAGCACTTAAAATCCACGCATTTAGTAAGGTTGTTCTGTTTCTCAATTAAGAGTGTTATTCCTAAGTTTCAGCATTTTGGTATCTAGGAAATCTCTCCATATACACGAGTTTTTGCGTTGTTTGGTTTGTGGTTCTTTTGAACTATAAAACACTCATTATACACTTTTCTTGCAATGTCCTCTTCTTTCCCAATATAGAGTGCTTTGCATCAATTTTCGCGTTTTTGTAGGTAAAAAGATCAAAAACACTCAAAATATACCTTTTTGGAAACGTTTTTCTATTTCTTGATATTGGTTGGTTTGCATCCGTTTTAACGTTTTTCTACGTAAAACACTAAGAAGACACGTCTTCTGTAACTTTGTTTTGGATTCCCATATAGAGTGAGTTCCTTATTATTTATCGTTTCGGTGCGTAACATGCTAAAAAACACACAAAACACAGATTTCTGGTTAGATCGTTTAATTTCCTCATAATGAAGGCTTTGCATACACTTTAGGGTTTGGTACATAAGTCCGAACAAAAAAAGCTGAAATTAACTTTTTTGATAATATTCTTTTATCACATAATTGCCCTGAATTTTCCCAGAATTTTGGCATCTCGGTACCTATGAAAATGAATAACAAAAAAAAAAAATCATTTATTTTATTTTTTATTATTTATTTTTTAAATAAAGAGTGTTATTTGTGGGTTTTAGCTTTTTGATACTAAAGGAACTTAAAAAAACACTCATAATACATGTTTCTCGTAATGTCCTTTCGTTTCCCAAATATAAGGTTCTTTGCATGTATTTAAGCGTTTTTATAAATAACATGATCAAAAACACTGAAAATACATGTATTTGGTAATGTTTTTCTGTTTCTCCGTAAAATGTATTTTGCATGCGTTTTAGCGTTTTGGTATATAAGGAGCTCAAAAACACTTAAAGGCATGTTCTTGGTTTGGTTTGGTTTTAATCCCATGTAATGTGATTGCCCTGGCTTTTAGTGCTTTATTTTCATAACACGCTCAAAACACACTAAAAAAAAACATGCAAAGCCTCCCATGTGAGGAAATTAAAGACCTTACCAGAAATCTGTCTTTTGAGTGTTTTTTCAGCTTGTTAGGCACCAAAAAGATAAATAATAAGGAACTCACTCTGTGTGGGAGTCCAAAAAAAAATTACTGAAAATGTGTCTTCACAGTGTTTTACGTAGAAAAACGCTAAAATTAATGCAAACCAACCAATATCAAGAAGCAGAAAAACATTACCAAAAAAAAAAAAACACTCAAAATACACGCATTCAGTAAGGTTGCTCTGTTTCTTAATTAAGAAAGTTATTCATGAGTTTCAGCATTTTAGTATCTTGGAAACTTCTCCACACATACGAGTTTTTGCGTTTTTTGCCTTGTGATTCTGGTGAAACTATAAAATACTCATTATACACGTTTTTCGTTATCTCCTTTTTTCTCCTAATATACAGTGCTTTCCATCCATTTTTGTGTTTTTTTTTTATGTAACAAGATCAAAAACACACAAAATATACTTTTCTGGTAATATTATTCTATTTTTTCATATTGGTTGGTTTGCATCCGTTTTAGCGTGTTTCTACGTAGATCTTTTAAAAGACACGTTTTCAGTAATTTTGTTTTGGATTTCCATATAGAGTGACTTTCATATTATCTATCGTTTTGGTACCTAACATGCGAAAAAACACTCAAAAGACAGGTTTCTTGTAAAGTCGTTAAATTTTCCCAAATAGGTGGCTTTGCATACACTTTATGGTTTGGTACATAACTCCGAAAAAAGGTAAAATTATCTTTTTCAATAATGTTCTTTTTTCCACATAATTTCCCTGAATTTTGGCAGAATTTTGGCATCTTGGTACCTATGAACATCAATAACAAAAAAATAAAAAGGCTATTTTTTTCTCTATAAAGAGTGTTATTTGTAGGTTTTAACGTTTTGGTACTTAAGGAACTTAAAAACATTCATAATACACATTTCTCGTAATGTCCTTTCGTTTCCCAAATATAGGGATCTTTGCATGTATTTAATTGTTTTTATAGGTAACATGATAAAAAAACACTCAAAAACACTTGTTTTAAGGTAATGTTATTCTGCTTCTCCATAAAGGAGTGTTTTGCATGCGTTTTAGCGATTTGTTATGTAAGGAGCTGAAAAACACTTCAAGGCAAGTTCTTGGTAAAAGTTGGTTTTATTCCAATGTAATATGATTGCCCTGCTTTTTAGTGCTTTATTGCCTAACACGTTCAAAAACACTCAAAAGACACTTCTGGTAATGTCAGTTTTTTTTTTCACACATAAAGCTAGTTTCGCATGCTATTTGGGGTTTTGCTAAGAATGTGAAAAAAAAAAAAAAACACTCAAAATACACGCAATTGGTAATGTGTTTCTCAATTAAGATTGTTATTCATGAGTTTCAGCATTTTCGTATCTAAGAAACTTCTTTATATACACGAGTTTTTGCGTTTTTTGCCTTGTGGTTCTTGTGAACCACAAGTTCTTTTGCCGAAAAATAATAAGACACTCATTATACACGTTTCTCGTAATGTCCTTTTCTTTCCCAATAGGGAGTGCTTTGCATCCATTTTCGCGTTTTTTGTAGGTAACAAGCTCAAAAACACTCAAAATATACCTTTTTGGTAATGTTATTCTGTTTCTTCATATTGGTTGGTTTGCATCCGTTTTAGCGTTTTTCTACGTAAAACACCGAAAAAACACGTTTTTAGTAATATTGTTTTGGATTCCCATATAGATTGACTTCCATGTTATTTATCGTATTGGTTCCCAAGATGCTGAAAAACTCTCATAAGACCGTTTTCTGGCAAAGACGCTTAATTTCCCCATATAGGTGGCTTTGCACGCACTTTAGGGGTTTGGTACATAATAGTCCGAAAAAAAACTAAACTTAACTTTTTGATAATGTTCTTATTTCACTTAATTTCCTGAATTTTCCCCAAATTTTTGCATCTCGGTACCTGTGAAGATGAATAAGAAAGAAAAAAAATATCGTATTATTTTTTATTCATTTATTGTTTTTCAATGAAGAGTGTTATTTTGTGGATTTTAGCTTTTTAGTAATTAATGAATTTATAAACACTTATAATACACGTTTCTCGTAATCTCCTTTCGTTTCCTAAAAATAGAGTTCTTTGCATGTATTTTAGCGTTTTCATTGGTAACATGATCAAAAACACTCAAAATATATGTTTTTGGTAATATTATTCTGTTTCACCATAAAGAGTGTTTTGCATGCGTTTTAGTGTTTTGGTATATAAGGAACTCAAAAAACACTTAAAGGCAAGTTCTTGGTAAAAATTCGTTTTCCTCCAATGTAATGTGATTGCCTTCCTTTTTAGTGCTTTATTGCCTATCACGCTCAAAAATACTCAAAAGACACTTTTCTGGTGGTCATTTTTTTTTCCCCACAAATCTATTTTCGTATGCAATTTGGGGTTTTGGTAACTAAGAATGTGAAAAGCATTCAAAATACACGTATTTTTTAAGGTTGTTCTGTTTCTAAATTAGGAATGTTATACATAAGTTTCAGCATTTTTGTATCTAGGAAACCTCTCCATATACACGAGATTTTGCGTTTTTTGCCTTGTGGTTCTTTTGAACTATAAAACACTCATTATACACTTTTCTTGCAATGTCCTTTTGTTTTTCAATATAGAGTGCTTTGCATCAATTTTCGCGTTTTTTGTAGGTAATAAGCTCAAAAACACTCAAAATATACCTTTTTAGTAACGTTTTTCTATTTCTTTATATTGGTTGCTTTGCATCCGTTTTAGCGTTTTTCTACGTAAAACACTGAGAAGACACGTTTTCAGTAACTTTGTTTTGGATCCCCATATAGAAGTGAGTTTCTTATTATTTATCGTTTTGGTGCTTAACATGCTAAAAAACACTCAAAACACAGATTTCTGGTAAGGTCGTTAAATTTCTTCATATAGGAGGCTTTGCATGCACTTTAGGGTTTGGTACATAACAGTTCGAAAAAAAAAAAAAAGCTGAAATTAACTTTTTTTATAATATTCTTTTATCATACGATTGCCCTGAATTTTCCCAGAATTTTGGCATCTCGGTACTATGAAGATGAATAACAAAAAAAAATCAAATTTTTTATGTATGTTTTTTATTTTTTTATTTTCTAAATAAAGAGTGTTATTTGTGGGTTTTAGCTTTTTGTTACTTAACTTAAAAAAAACACTCATAATACACGTTTCTCGTAATGTCCTTTTGTTTTCTAAACATAATGTTCTTTGCATGTATTTAAATATTTTTATAGATAACATGATCAAAAAACGCTCAAAATATATGTTTTTGGTAATGTTATTCTGTTTCTCCATAAAGTTTGTTTTGCATGCGTTTTAGCGGTTTCTTATATAAGGAGCTCAAAAACACTTAAAGACAAGTTTTTGGTATAAATTCGTGTTATTCTAATGTATATTCATTGCCGTGCTTTTTAGTGCTTTATTGCCTATCACGCTCAAAAACACTTAAAAGACACTTTTCTGGTAATGTCATTTTTTTCTCACATAAAGGTGGTTTCGCATGTAATTTTGGGTTTTGATAACTAAGAATTTGAAAAGCACGCAAAATACACGCATTTAGTAAGGTTGTTCTGTTTCTCAGTTAAGAGTGTTATTCATGAGTTTCAGCATTTTGGTATCTAGGAACATTCTCCATATACACGAGTTTTTGTGTTTTTTGCCTTTTGGTTCGTTTAAACTATAAAAAAACTCATTATACACTTTCTTGCAAAGTCCTTTTGTTTTCTTATGTAGAGTGCTTTGCATCAATTTTCCCGTTTTTTTGTAGATAACAAGCACAAAAAATGTTTTTTTATTTGTTGATATTGGTTGGTTTGCATCCGTTTCAGCGTTTTTCTACGTAAAACACTGAAAAGTTTTCAGCAATTTTGTTTTGCATTCTCATATAGGGTGAGTTCCTTATTATTTATCGTTTTGGTGCCTAACATGCTGAAAAACACTCAAAAAACAGATCGTTTAATTTCCTCATATAGGAGTCTTTGGATGCACTTTAGGGTTTGGTACATAACAATCCGAAAAAAAAGGCTAAAATTAACTTTTTTGATAATTTTCTTTTATCATATAATAGCCCTGAATTTTCCCAGAATTTTGGAATCTCGGTACCTATGAAGATGAATAACAAAAAAAAAATCCTATTTTTTTATTTTCTTACTTTTTTTCTAAATAAAGAGTGTTATTTGTGGGTTTTATCTTTTTCGTACTTAAGGAACTTAAAAACACTTATAATACACATTTCTCGTAATGTCCTTTCGTTTCGCAAACAGAAGGTTCTTTATATGTATTTAAGCGTTTTTATAGATAACATGATCAAAACCCCCAAAAATATATGTTTTTGGTAATTTTATTCTGTTTCTCCATAAAAGGTGTTTTGCATGCGTTTTAGCGTTTTGGTATGTAATGAGCTCAAAAACACTTAAAGGCAAGTTCTTGTTAAAAGTTGTTTTTATTCCCATGTAATGTTATTACCCTGCTTTTTAGTGTTTTATTGCCTAACACGCTCAAAACACTCAAAAGACAGTTTTCTGGTAATATCATTTAGTTCCCACATAAAGCTAGTTTTGCATGGAATTTGGGAATTTCGTAACTAAGAATGTGAAAAAAAACTCGAAACGAAGGTTTTTCTATTTCTTAATTAAAAGTGTTATTCATGAGTTTCAGCATTTTGGTAGGTAAGAAACTTGTTTATGTACACGAGTTTTTTAGTTTTTTTTACCTTGTGGTTCTTGTCAAACTATAAAACACTCATACACGTTTCTCGTAATGTCCTTTTCTTTGCCAATATAAAGTACTTTCCATCCATTTTTCCTTTTTTTTGTAGGTAACAAGCTCAAAAACACATGAAAATATATCTTTTTGGTAATGTTATTCTATTTCTTCTTATTGGTTGGTTTACATCCGTTTTAGCGTTTTTTTAAGTTAATCACTGAAAAGACACGTTTTCAGTAATATTGTTGAAATTGCTGAAAAACACTCAAAAGACAGGTTTCTGGTAAAGTCGTGTAATTTCCCCATATAGGTGGATTTGCATGCACTTCAGGGTTTGTACATAACTCCGGAAAAAGGCTAAAATTATTTTTTTTTATAAAGATTTTTTTTACAAAATTTCAATGAGTTTTGCCAGAATTTTGGCATCTCGGTACCTATGAAGATGAATAACAAAAAAAAAAATATTTCTCTATAAAGAGTGTTATTTGTTGGTTTTAGCTTTTTGGTACTTAAAACTTAAAGCTTTTGGAACTTAAAAACACTCATAATACACGATTTTCGTAATGTCCTTTTGTTATACAGAACATAGGGTCCTTTACATGTATTTAAGCGTTTTTATAGGTTAAATGATAAAAAAAAACTCAAAATACATGTTTTTGGTAATGTTATTCTGTTTCTCCATTAAGGGTGTTTTGCATGCGTTTTAGCGATTTGGTATGTAAGGAGTTAAAAAACACTGAAAGGCAAGTTCTTCGTAAAAGTTGGTTTTATTCCCACGTAATGTGATTGTTCTGCTTTTTAGTGCTTTGTTGCATATCACGCTCAAAAACACTAAAAAGACACTTTTTTGGTAATGTCATTTTTTTTTTCCACATAAAGGTAGTTTCGCATGTTATTTGGGATTTTCGTAACTAAGAATGTGAAAAACACTCAAAATACACACATTTGGTAAGGTAGTTCTGTTTCTCAATTAAAAGTGTTATTCATGCATTTCAGCATTTTGGTATGTAAGAAACTTCTCTATATACACGAATTTTTGCGTTTTTTGCCTTGTGGTTCGTGTGAAACTATAAAACACTCATTATACACGTTTTTCGTAATGTTCTTTTGTTTCCCAATACAGAGTGCTTTCCATCCATTTTCGCATTTTTTGTAGGTAACAAGCTGAAAAACACTCAAAATATATCTTTTTGGTAATGTTAATGTATTTTTTTATATTGGTTAGCTTGCATCCGTTTTAGCGTTTTTCTTCGTAAATCACTGAAAAGACACGTTTTCAGTAGTATTGTTGAAATTGCTGGAAAAAACACTCAAAAGACAGATTTCTGGTAAAGTCGTGTAATTTCCCCATATATGTGGCTTTGCATGCACTTCTGGGTTTCCGGAAAAAGCTAAAAAAAATTTTTTTATAATGTGTTTTTTACATAATTTCCCTGAATTTTGCCTGAATTTTGGCATCTTCACACCTATTTAGATGAATAACAAAAAAAAAAAAAAATTTTTTTAGTTATTTATTTTTTCTCTATTTGTGGGTTTTAGTTTTTTGGTACTTAAGGAACTTAAAAACAATCATAATACACGATTTTCGTAATGTCCTTTCGTTTCACAGACATAAGGTTCTTTGCATGTATTTAAGCGTTTTTATAGGTAACATGATCAAAAACACTTATATTAATGTAACAAAATAATGAATAAATGTAATTTGGGATTTTCGTAACTAAGAATGTGAAAAACACTCAAAATACACACATTTGGTAAGGTAGTTCTGTTTCTCAATTAAAAGTGTTATTCATGAGTTTTAGCATTTTGGTATGTAAGAAACTTCTTTATATTCACGAGTTTTTCCGTTTTTTGTCTTGTGGTTCTTGTGAAACTATAAAACAATCATTATACACGTTTCTCTAAATGTCCTTTTTTCTTCCTAATATAGAGTGCTTTTACATCCATTTTCGCATTTTTTTTTTTTTTTTTGTAGGTAAAAAGCCCCAAAACACTTTTTGGTAATGTTATTCTATTTCTTCATATTCGTTGCTTTGCATCCGTTTTAGCGTTTTTTCTACGTAAAACGCTGAAAAGACACGTTTTCAGTAATTTTGTTTTGGATTCACATATTGACTGACTTCCATATTATTTATCGGTTTGGTGCCTAACATACTGAAAAATACTGAAAAGACAGGTTTCTGGTAAAGTCGTTTAATTTCCTCATATAGGTGGCTTTGCATGCACTTTAAGATTTGGTAAATAACAATCCGAAAAAAAAGCTATATTAACTTTTTTGATAATGTTCTTTTTTCCACATAAATTCCCTGAATTTTGGCAGAATTTTTTTTTCTCTTTAAAGAGTGTTATTTGTGGGTTTTAACGTTCACTTAAGGAACTTCAAAACAGTCATAATACACGTTTTTCGTAATGTCCTTTCGTTTCCCAAAGATAGGGTTCTTTGCATGTATTAAAGCGTTTTTATAGGTAACATGATCAAAAACACTTAAAACACATGTTTTTTTGTAATGTTTTTTCTGCTTCTCCATAAAGGAGTGTTTTGCATGCGTTTTAGCGTTTTGGTATGTAAGGAGCTCAAAAACACATAATGGCAAGTTCTTGGTCAAAGTTGGTTTTATTCCCATGTAATGTGATTCCCCTGCTTTCTAGTGCTTTATTGCCAAACACGCTCAAAAACACTCCAAAGACACATCTGGTTATGTCATTTTTTTCTCACATAAAGCTAGTTTCGCATGCTTTTTGGGATTTTGCTAACTAACAATGTGAAAAACAATGAAAATACACGCTTTTGGTAAGATTGTTCTGTTTCTCAATTAAGATTGTTATTCATGAGTTTCAGCATTTTGGTATTTAAGAAACTTCTTTATATACACAAGATTTGCGCTTTTTGCCTTGTGGTTCTTGTGAACCACAAGTTCTTTTGCTCGAAAATAATAAGACACTCATTATACACGTTTCTCGTAATGTCCTTTTTTTTCCCAATAGGGAGTGCTTTGCATCCATTTTCACCTTTTTTGTAGGTAACCAGCTCAAAAATACTGAAAATATAGTTTTTTTGTAATGTTATTCTATTTTTTTTTTTTCATATTGGTTGGTTTGCATCCGTTTTAGCGTTTTTCTACGTAAAACACCGAAAAGACACGTTTTCAGTAATTTTGTTTTGGATTCCCATATAGATTGACTTCCATGTTATTTATCGTTTTGGTGCCTAACAAGCTGAAAAACACTCATAAGAGTTTTCTGGCAAAGACGTTTGATTTCCCCATATAGGTGGCTTTGCATGCACTTTATTGTTTGCTACATAACAGTTGAGAAAAAAAAAAGCTAAAATTAACTTTTTTGATAATGTTCTTATTTCAGAAAATTTCATGAATTTTGCTTGAATTTTGGCACCTCGGTACCTGTCAAGATGAATAAGAAAGAAAAAAAAATATCGTATTTTTTTTATTTATTTATTTATTTTTTCTCAATAGAGAGTTATTTGTGGCTTTTAGCTTTTTGGTACTTAATGAATTTAAAAATACTCATAATACACGTTTCTCGTAATGTCCTTTTGTTTCCCACAAATAGGGTTCTAAGCATGTATTTAAGCGTTTTTATTGGTAACATGATCAAAAACACCCAAAATACATGTTTTTGGTAATGTTATTCTGTTTCTCCATAAAGTGTGTTTTGCATGCGCTTTAGCGTTTTGGTATATAAGGAGCTCAAAAACACTTAAAGGCAAGTTCTTGATAAACATTGGTTTTATTCCCATGTAATGTGATTGTCCTTCTTTTTAGTGCTTTACTGCTATCACGCTAAAAAAAAAAACACTGAATAGACACTTTTCTGAAAATGTCGTTTTTTTTTTTTTACCACATAAAGCTGGTTTCGCAATCAATTTGGGTTTTGGGTAACTAAGAAGCACTCAAAATACACGCATTTAGTAAGGTTTTTCTGTTTCTCAATTAAGAGTGCTATTCATGAGTTTCGGCATTTTGGTATCTAGGAAACTAGCTAGTTTCGGATGTAATTTGGGATTTTCGTAACTAAGAATGTGAAAAACACTCAAAATACACACATTTTGTAAGGTAATTCTGTTTCTCAATTAAAAGTGTTATTCATGAGTTTCATCATTTTTGTATCTAAGAAACTTCTCTAGGTACAGGAGTTTTTGCGTTTTTTGCCTTTTGGTTCTTGTGGAACTATAAAACAGTCATTATACACGTTTCTCATGTCATTTTGTTTTGCAATACTTTACATCCATTTTTGCATTTTTTTAGGTAACAAGCTCAAAAACATTCAAAATATACATTTTTCGTAATGTTATTTTATTTCCTCATATTGGTTGGTTTGCATCCTTTTTAGTGTTTTTCTACGTAAAACACTGAAAAGACACGTTTTCAGTAATTTTGTTTTGGATTCCCATATTGAGTGACTTCCATGTTATTATCGTTTTGGTGCCTAAAATACTGAAAAACACTCAAAAGTAAGGTTTCTCGTAAAGTCGTTTAATTTCCTCATGTAGGTGGCTTTGCATTCACTTAAGAGTTTGGTACATAACATTTCGAAAAAAAAGCTAAAATTAACTTTTTTGATAATATTTTTTATCACATAATTGCCCAGAATTTTCCCAGAACTTTGGCATATCGGTACCTATGAAGATGAATAACAAAACAAAAAAAAAAAATTGCCGTTTTTTTATATATTTATTTATTGTTTCTTTATAAAGAGTGTTATTTGTGGGTTTTAGTTTTTTGGTTCTTAAGGAAGTTAAAAACACTCATAATACACGTTTTTCGTAATGTCCTTTCGTTTCCCAAACATAGGGTTCTTTGCATGTATTTTCGCGTTTTTATAGGTAGCATGATCAAAAACACTCAAAATACATGTTTTTGGTAATGTTATTCTAATTCTCCATAAAGGGTGTTTTGCATTCGTTTTAGCGTTTTGGTATGTAAGGAGCTCAAAAAAAAATTAAAAGCAAGTTCTTGGTAAAAGTTGGTTTTATTCCCATGTAATGTTATTGCCCTGCTTTTTAGTGCTTTATTGCCTAACACGCTCAAAAACACTCAAACTCACTTTTCTGGTAATGTCATTTCTTACCAACATAAAGCTAGTTTTACATGCAATTTGGGGTTTTGGTAAATAAGAATGTGAAAAACACTCAAAATACACGCATTTCGTAAGGTTGTTATGTTTCTTATTTAAGAGTGTTATTCATGAGTACCAGCATTTTGGTAACTAAGAAACTTCTCCATATACACGAGTTTTTGCGTTTTTTGTCTTATGGTTCTTGTGAAACTATAAAACACTCATTATTCACGTTTCTTGTAATGTCCCTTTGTTTCCCAATATATAGTGCTTTGCATCCTTTTTCGCGTTTTTTTGTAGGTAACAAGATTAAAAACACTCAAAATATACAATTTCGGTAATATTCTATTTCTTCATATTTGTTGGTTTGCATCCGTTTTAGCGTTTTTTACCTAAAACACAGAAAAGGCACGTTTTCAGTATTTTGTTTTGGATTCTCATATAGAGTGACTTCCATATTATTTATCGTTTTGATGCTTAACAAGCTGAAAATCACTCAAAAGACAGGGTTCTGGTAAAGTCGTTTAATTTTCTCATATAGGTGGCTTTGCATGCACTCTAGGGTTTGGCAAATAACAGTCCGTAAAAAAGCTAAAATTAACTTTTTTGATAATGATCTTTTATCACATAATTGCCCTGAATTTTGCCAGAATTTTGGCATCTCGGTAACTATAAAGATGAATAAAAAAAAAAAAAAAAAAATTCCTGTTTTTCTATTTATTTATTTTTTTTCTGAATAAAGAGTGTTACTTGTGGGTTTTAGCTTTTTGGTTCTTAAGGAACTGGAAAACACTCATAATACACGTTTCTCGTAATATCCTTTCCTTTCCCAAACATAAGGTTCTTTGCATGTATTTAAGCGTTTTTCATAGATCACATGATTAAAAAACATTCAAAATACCTGTTGTTGGTTATGTTATTTTGTTTCTATAAAAAGTGTGTTTTGCATTCGTTTTAGCGCTTATAAGGAGCTGAAAAACACTTAAAGGCAAGTTCTTGGTAAACGTTGGTTTTATTCCATGTAATGTGATTGCCCTACTTTTTAGTGCTTTATTGCCTAACACTCTCAAAAACACTCAAAAGACACTTTTCTGGTAATGTTTTTTTCCCACATAAAGCTATATTCGCATGGAATTTCGTTTTTTTTTAACTAAGAATGTGAAATAACACTCAAAATACACGCATTTAGTAAGGTTTTGTTTTTCTATTAAGAGTTTTATTCATGAGTTTCAGCATTTTGGTATCTAAGAAACTTCTCCATATATACGAGTTTTTGTGTTTTTTGCCTTGTGGATCTTGTGAAACTATAAAACACTCATTATACACGTTTCTCGTAATGTCCTTTTGTTTCCCAATATAGAGTGCTTTGCATGCATTTTCGCGTTTTTTCTGTAGGTAACAAGTTCAAAAACACTCAAAATATACGTTTTTGGGGATGTTTTTCTATTTCTTCGTATTGGTTGGTTTGCATTCGTTTTAGCGTTTTTCTACGTAAAACACTGAGAAGACATGTTTTCAGTAATTTTGTTTTGGATTCCCATATTGAGTTACTTCAATGGTATTTAAAAAACACTCAAAAGACAGGTTTCTTGTAAAGTCGTTTAATTTCCATATATAGGTGGCTTTGCATACACTTTAGGGTTTGGTACATAACAGTCCGAAAAAAATCTAGAATTAACTTTTTTGATAATGTTCTTTTTTCCACATAATTTCCCTGAATTTTGCCAGAATTTTGGCATCTTGGCACCTATGAAGATGAATAACAAAAAAAAAAATTGCTATTTTTTATTTATTTACTTTTTTCTCTATAAAGAGTGTTATTTGTGGGTTTTAGCTTTTTGGTACTTAAGGAACTTAAAAACACTCATAATGCACGTTTCTCATAATGTCCTTTCGTTTCCCAAATATAGGGTTCTTTGTATGTATTTAAGCGTTTTTATAGGTAACATGATCAAAGACACTCAAAATACATGTTTTTTGTAATGTTTTTCTGTTTCTCCATAAAGGGTGTTTTGCATGCGTTTTAGCGTTTCAGTATGTAAGGAGCTGAAAAACACTTAAAGGCAAGTTCTTGGTAAAATTTGGTTTTATTTCCATGTAATGTGATTGCCCTGCTTTATAGTGCTTTATTGCCTAACACGCTCAAAAACACTCAAAAGACACTCTTCTGGTAATGTCATTTTTTTTTTTTTCCACATAAAGCTAGTTTCGCATGCAATTTGGGGTTTTGGTAACTAAGAATGTGAAAAACACTCAAAATACACGCACTTGGTAAGATTGTTCTGTATCTCAATTAAGAGTGTTATTCATGAGTTTCAGCGTTTTGGTACCTTAGAATCTCAAAAACACTCATAATGCACGTTTCTCGTAATGTCGCTCTTTTTCTTCATATTGGGTGCTTTGCATGCATTTTGGCATTTTTTTCACGTAATAGCTGAAAAACACTGAAAATACACGCTTTTGGTAATAAGAACATAAGAACATAAGAAATAAGTAAATCTGCAAGAAGAATCTGCTATTATTGACTCCATTATTTTACATTCAACAGAAGTTAAGCTGACAGGTTACACGTTAAAGTTTTATCTCCTTTCTTAAAGGTAGGTACTATATTCGCCTGCCTCCAAATTACCGATACCTCACATGACTAAAGTGATTTCCTAAGGACAGAAACTAACAGAATACTTATAACCTTTTTCCTTTCCTTAAATACTGTGGAATATATTTCATCTGGTCCTGGTGACTTGAACTTTTTAACTTATCTATCTCCTGTTCCACTATCTCTCTTAGTTATGGTAATATCTGTCAGCTTTTCATCCTCTTCTATTCTAAATATCTTCTCACTATTCGGCAAATCCTGCATGTTTTCCTGGGCAAAGACAATTAAAAAATACTCGCTCACAATTTTACTAATCTCCTCTCAACAACTAATCAGGTCCCATTCTGCTGTCTTTAAGGAACTATTGTTTTTCTATTCTTCGTCTTATATGCCTGATAAAATCCTTTGAGGTCCATCTTCGCTTGGCTGGCTACCTTTAATTCATAACTATTTTTAGCTTTCCTTGTTAAACTCCTGACTTTTCTAATTCATTATATTATGGCCTTAAAACCACTTCCCCTGTCTTTAATCTCATATATACTTCTCCTTCGCCCAATGTAGTGTTTTAACCTCAGTCATCCATTTAGGATCATTCTTCTGCGATTTTTTTCTTCTGTAAGGGATGTTCCCTAACTTTCCTGAATGTAATTTATCAACGAAATATTTATTTTGCTTCTCCATAAAGGGTGTTTTGCATGGGTTTTAGCGTTTCTGTACATAAGAACCTATAAAACACGCTTTTAGTAATGTTGTTTTGTATTCCTTTATAGAGTGCTTTCCATGTTTTTTAGCGTTCTGGTTTCTAACACGTTGAAAAACACTCAAAAGGCACGTTGATGATAATGTCGTTTCGTTTCCCGATAAAGGGGGCTTCCAATGCATTTTGTCTTTTGGTACTTAACAATATGAAAAAGAGTTTAAGTAAAATTTTTCGGTAGAGTTGTTTTTCCATATAAAGTGCTAATCATGTGTTTTTGAGTCTCGGTACCTAAAAAGCTCAAAATCTCTCATAATACACTTTTCTCGTAATGTCCTTTGTTTTTTTCCATGTAGGATGCTTTGCGTGTAATTTGGCATTTTTGTACTTAACAAGCACAAAAACAATCAAAATACAAGTTTTTGGTAATGTTATTCTGTTTCTCCACAAAGGTTGTTTTGCATGCGTTTCAGCGATTTCGCACGTAAGAAGGTCAAAAACACTCTAAAGATACTTTCTTGGTAATGTTATTTTATATTGCCAAATAGGGTGCTTTCAATGCTTTTTAGCATTTTGATTCCTAACACTCAAGTTTCCTGTAATATAGTTTTGCTTCTTCATATAGAGATCTGCATGCATTATGATGTTTTGCTACATAATATGAGAAACGCTTGGTAAACCAAGCTGTTTTTTTTATTGAAAATAGGGTGTTCTTCATGCATTTTAGCGTTTTGGTGCCTAAAACGCTCAAAAAAAAAAAAAAAAACTAAAAAGACACGCTTCTGGTAATTTCACATTGTTCTCCTATATAGGGTGATTCGCTTCCATTTTACCGTTTGGTACCTAACAATGTAAAAAACACTCAAAATACAAGTTTTTGACAATGTTGTTCTGTTTGTCTATATAGAGTTCTATTCAAACGCGTTTTCGCGTTTTGTTACCTAACAAGCTCGAAAACACTCCAAATACGCGTTTCTCGTAAGGTCCTTTTGTTTACCTATATAGTATACTATACATGCATTTTGGCAATGTAACAAGCTCAAAAACAATCATTTCATATTTCATTTTGGTAATGTTACTCTGTGTCACGATCAACGATTCCATGTTTTAAGCTTTTTCATAGGTACCTCAAAACACTGAAAAGGAACAGTTTTGGTAATGATGTTTTGTTTTTTTCGATATCGAGTCCTTTCTATGATTTTTAGCGTTTTGTTGTCTAACACTCTTAAGATATGTTTCCTGTAATGTCGTTTTATTTCACCATAGAGGGCGATTTACATGTATTTTGGCGTTTTGTTTTCTGTGAAAAACACTCAAAATACAAAATTTTTGTAATGTTGTTCTCTTTCTCCAAATAGAGCTATTTATGCGTTTAAGCGTTTTGTTCCCTAAGAAGCTCGAAAGAAAAAAAAAAATCAAAATACACGTCTCGCGTAATGTTCTTTTCTTTTCCGATGTGGTGTACTTTATATTTTGGTGTTTTTTTTTTTACGTAACAAGCTCATAAACACTAAAAATACACGTTTTTGGTAAAGTTATTTTGTTTTGTATTTTAAACAGTGTTTTGAATGCGTTTAAGCGTTTTGGTACGTAAGCACCTAAAAAAGACAACGTGTCTAGGTAATATACATATAGCTATAGAGTGTTTTTCATCCTTTTTGTGCTTTTGTGCCGAACCTGCTCCAAAAGACATGTTTCTGAAAATGAAGTTTCAATTCATTTTTCGGTGATGTTATTCTTTTTCTCTATAAGAAAGTTTTGCATGCCTTTTAGCACTTTTTTGGACGTAAGAAGCTCCTAAACACTTCAGAGATATGTTTTTGGTAATGTAGCTTTTTTTTTCTATGTAACAAACTCAAAAACTCTTAAAATACACGGTTTTTGGTAAAGGTATACTGTTTCTCAGTATTTATTTTTATTTATTTATTTACTTTATTTATTTATTTATTTATTTATTTTTATTTTATTTTATTTTATTTTATTTATTTATTTTTTTTTTTGCATGGGTTTCAGCGTTTTATTACGTAAGTAAATCCAAAAAAAGACACGATTTTGGTAATATTGTTTCGTTTTCCTTTATAGGGTTTTTCCATGTTTTTTTGTGCGAAACTAGATTCATGTGTTTTAGCGTTTTTGTACCTAAGAAACTCAAAAACACTCATAATGCGTGATTTTCTTAATCACTTTTTGTTTCGCCATATAGGGTAAATTATATGTATTTTCACGATATGGCATCTAAGAATGTGAAATACACTCAAATTACACGTTTTTTTTTCTCTCTGTTTCTTGATATAGAGTACTATTCATGCGTTTTAAGCGTTTTCATAATTAAGAAGCTCAAAAGCATTCATAATAAACGTTTCTCGTAGTGTCTTTTCGTATCCCTTATTAAGTAGTTTGCATCCTTTTTGACGTTTTTGTACGTTTCTCTTCCTAAAACGATAATAAATACTCAAAACACACCTTTATGTAAATGTTATTTCTTTTTTACATATAGGGTGATCGGCATGCATTTTTGCGTTTTGTTATCTATAAATGTGAAATACACTAAAATACACATTTTTGGTAGTTTTTTTTTTTTTTTTTTTTTTTTCCACATTGAGTGCTATTTATGTCTTCTCATGTGTTGGTACCGAGGAATCTCAAAAACACTCACAATACACGCTTCTTGGAAAGTAGGTGGCTATGCATGCACTTTAGGGTTTGGTACATAACAGTCCGAAAAAAATCTAAAATTAACTTTTTTGATAATGTTCTTTTTTCCACATAATTTCCCTGAATTTTGCTAGAATTTTGGCATCTTGGTACCTATGAAGATGAATAACAAAAAAAAAAAAAATGCAATTTTTTTATTTATTTTTTTTTTCTCTATAAAGAGTGTTATTTGTGAGTTTTAGGTTTTTGGTACTTAAGGAACTTAAAAACACTCATAATACACGTTTCTCATCATGTCCTTTCGTTCCCCAAATTTAGGGTTCTTTGCATGTATTTAAACGTTTCTATAGGTAACATGATCAAAAACACTCAAAATACATGTTTTTGGTAATGTTTTTCTGTTTCTCCATAAAGGGTGTTTTGCATGCATTATAGCGTTTCAATATGTAAGGAACTCAAAAACACTTAAAGGTAAGTTCTTGGCAAAATTTGGTTTTATTCCCATGTAATGTGATTGCCCTGCTTTTTAGTGCTTTATTGCCTAACACGCTCAAAAACACTCAAAAGACACTCTTCTGGTAATGTCATTTTTTTTTTTCCACATAAAGCTAGTTTCGTATGCAATTTGGGGTTTCGGTAACTAAGAATGTGAAAAACACTCAAAATACACGCATTTGGTAGGGTTGTTCTGCATCTCAATTAAGAGTGTTATTCATGAGTTTCAGCGTTTTGGTACCTAAGAATCTCAAAAACACTCATAATGCACGTTTCTCGTAATATCGTTCTTTTCTTCATATAGGGTGCTTTGCATGCATTTTGGCATTTTTTTCACGTAATAGCTGAAAAACACTGAAAATACACGCTTTTGGTAATAAGAACATAAGAACATATGAAATAAGTAAATCTGCAAGAAGGCATCAGGCCTACAAGTGGCAGTACTTGTATGAAATATGCCTACCTATTTCCACCTATCATCCCCATCCATAAATTTGTAATTTTCTCCTACTCTTCCCAAATGCCTCAGGGTAATTTTTTTCCCACATAAAGCTAGTTTCGCATGGAATTTGGGGTTTTGGTAACTAAGAATGTAAAAAAAAGACAAAAAACACGCATTTTGTAAGGTTCTGTTTCTTGATTAAGAGTGTTATTCATGAGTTTCAGTATTTTGGTATCTCAGAAACTTCTCCATAGTCGAGTTTTTGCGTTTTTTGCCTTGTAATTCTGGTGAAACTACAAAACACTCATTATACACGTTTCTCGTTATGTCCTTTTTTTTTTTTCTTATATAGAGTGCTTTGCATCCATTTTCGCGTTTTTCATTTTATGTAACAAGCTCAAAAACACACAAAATATACTTTTTTGCTAATGTTATTTTATTTCTTCATATTGGTTGGTTTGCATCCGTTTTAGCGTTTTCTACGTAAATCTTTTAAAAGACACGTTTTCAGTAATTTTGTTTTGGATTTCCATATAGAGTGACTTTCATATTATTTACCGTTTTGCTGCCTAACATGCAGAAAAACACTCAAAAGACAGGTTTCTTGTAAAGTCGTTAAATTTTATCAGATAGGTGGCTTTTGCATACACTTTATGGTTTGGAACATAACTCCGAAAAAAAAGGTAAAATTAACTTTTTTGATAATGTTTATTCCACATAATTTCCCTGAATTTTGCCAGAATTTTGGCATCTTGGTACCTATGAACATCAATAACAAAAAAAATAAAAATGCTATTTTTTTATTTATTTTTTTTCTCTATTAAGAGTGTTATTTGTAGGTTTTAACGTTTTGGTATTTAAGGAACTTAAAAACATTCATAACACACATTTCTCGTAATGTCCTTTCGTTTCCCAAATATGGGGATCTTTGCATGTATTTAAGCGTTTTTATAGGTAACATGATAAAAAACACTCAAAACACTTCATATTGATAATGTTATTCTGCTTCTCCATAAAAGGAGTGTTTTGCATGCGTTTTAGCGATTTCGTATGTAAGGAGCTGAAAAACACGTCAAGGCAAGTTCTTGGTGAAAGTTGGTTTTATTCCAATATAATATGATTGCCCTGCTTTTAGTGCTTTATTGCCTAACACGCTCAAAAACACTGAAAAGATACTTCTGGTAATGCCATTTTTTTCCCACATCAACCTAGTTTCGCATGCTTTTTAGGGTTTTGCGAAGGTGAAAAAAACACTCAAAATACACTCATTTGGTAATGTTGTTATGTTTCTCAATTAAGATTGTTATTCATGAGTTTCAGCATATTGGTATCTAAGAAACTTCTTTATATACACGAGTTTTTGCGTTTTTTGCCTTGTGGTTCCTGTGAACCACAAGTTCTTTTGCCCGAAAATAATAAGACACTCATTATACATGTTTCTCGTAATGTCCTTTTCTTTCCCAATAGGGAGTGCTTTACATCCATTTTCGCGTTTTTTGTAGGTAACAAGCTCAAAAACACTCAAAATATACCTCTTTGGTAATATTATTCAATTTCTTCATATTGGTTGGTTTTCATGTTTTAGCGTTTTTCTACGTAAAACACCGAGAAGACACGTTTTCAGTAATTTTGTTTTCGATTCCCAAAGAATATTCCCAGAATTTTGGCATCTTAGTACCTATGAAGATGAATAACAAAACAAAAAAAGAAATTTTTTTTTTCTCTATAAAGTGATATTTGTGGGTTTTAGCTTTTTTGGTACTTAAAGAACTTAAAAACACTCATAATACACGTTTTTCGTAATGTCTTGTCTTTTCCCAAAAATAGGGTTTTTTGCATGTATTTAAGCGTTTTTATTGGTAACATGATCAAAAACACTCAAAATACCAGTTTTTGGTAATGTTATTCTGTTTCACCATTAAGTGTATTTTCCAGGCGTGTTAGTGTTTTGGTATATAAGGAGCTGAAAAACACTTAAAGGCAAGTTCTTGGTAAAAATTCGTTTTACTCCGATGTAATGTGATTGCCCTCCTTTTTAGTGTTTTATTGCCTATCAAGCTCAAAAACACTCAAAAGACACTTTTCTGGTAAAGTAATTTTTTTTCCCAACAAATCTATTTTTGCATGCAATTTGAGGTTTTGGTAACTAAGAATGTTAACTCAAAATACACTCATTTAGTAAGGTTGTTTTGTTTCTCAGTTAATAGTGTTATAGATGAGTTTTAGCATTTTGGTATCTAGGAAACCTCTCCATATACACAAGATTTTGCGTTTTTTTCCTTGTGGTTCTTTTGAACTATAAAACACTCATTACACACTTTTTCTTGCAATGGCCTTTTGTTTCCCAATATAGAGTGCTTTGCATCAATTTTAGCGTTTTTTTGTAGATAACAAGCTCAAAAACACTCAAAATATACCTTTTTAGTAAAGTTTTTCTATTTCTTGATATTAGTTGCTTTGCATCCGTTTCAGCATTTTTCTACGTAAAACACTGAGAAGACACGTTTTCAGTAACTTTGTTTTGGATTCCCATATAGAGTGAGTTCCTTATTATTTATCGTTTTGGTGGCTAACATGCTAAAAAAAACACTCAAAACACAGATTTCTGGTAAGGTCGTTTAAGGAGGCTTTCCATGCACTTTAGGGTTTGGTACATAAGTCCGAAAAAAAAAGTTGAATTTAACTTTTTTTGATAATATTCTTTTATCATACGATTGCCCTGAATTTTCCCAGAATTTTGGCATCTCGGTACTATGAAGATGAATAACAAAAAAAAAATAAAAATAATCCAATTTTTTAATTTTTTTAATTTTTTATTTTCTAAATAAAGAGTGTTATTTGTGGGTTTTAGCTTTTTGGTACTTAAGGAACTTAAAAAACATTCATAATACGCGTTTCTCGTAATGTCCTTTTGTTTCCAAAACATAATGTTCTTTGCATGTATTTAAGCGTTTTTATAAATAACATGATCAAAAACACTCAAAATACATGTTTTTGGTAATGTTATTCTGTTTCTCCATAAAGTTTGTTTTGCATGCGTTTTAGCGGTTTGTTATATAAGGAGCTCAAAAACACTTAAAGGCAAGGTTTTGGTATAAATTGGTGTTATTCCAATATAATATGATTACACTGCTTTTTAGTGCTTTATTGCCTATCACACTCAAAAACACTTAAAAGACACTTTACTGGTAATGTCATTTTTTTCTCATATAAAGGTGGTTTTGCATGCAATTTGGGGTTTTGGTAACTAAGAATGTGAAAAGCAATCAAAATACATGCATTTAGTAACGTTCTTCTGTTTGTCAATTAAGAGTGTTATTCATAAGTTTCAGCATTTTGGTATCTAGGAACCTCCATATACACGAGTTTTTGTGTTTTTTGCCTTTTGGTTCGTTTGAACTATAAAAAAATCATGATACACTTTTCTTGCAAAGTCCTTTTGTTTTCTAATATAGAGTGCTTTGCATCAATTTTCACGTTTTTTGTAGGTAACAAGCTCAAAAATACGTAAAATATATCTTTTTGGTAATGTTTTTCTATTTCTTGATATTGGTTGTTTTGCATCCGTTTTAGCGTTTTTCTACGTAAAACACTGAAAAAACACGTTTTCAGCAATTTTGTTTTGGATTCTCATATAGAGTGAGTTCCTTATCATTTATCGTTTTGGTGCCTAACATGCTGATAAACACTAAAAAAACAGATTTCTGGTAAGGTCGTTTAATTTCCTCATATAGGAGTCTTTGGATGCACTTTAGGGTTTGGTATATAACAGTCCAAAAAAAAGCTAAAATTAACTTTTTTGATAATTTTCTTTTACAATATAATAGCCCTGAATTTTTCCAGAATATTGGCATCTCGGTACCTATGAAGATGAATAACAAAAAAAAAATCATATTTTTTATTTTCTTACTTTTTTTCTAAATAAAAAGTGTTAATTGTGGGTTTTAACTTTTTGGAACTTAAGGAATGTAATGAGCTCAAAAACACTTAAAGGCAAGTTCTTGGTAAAAGTTGTTTTTATTCCCATGTAATGTGGTTACCCTGCTTTTTAGTGCTTTATTGCCTAACACGCTCAAAAACACTGAAAAAACACTTTTCTGATAATATCATTTTTTTCCCACATAAAGCTAGTTTTGCATAGAATTTGGGGTTTTGGTAACTAAGAATGTGAAAAAAACTCAAAACAGGCATTTAGTAAGGTTGTTCTATTTCTTAATTAAAAGTGTTATTCATGAGTTCCAGCATTTTGTTATGTAAGAAACTTTTCTAATACACACATTTGGTAAGGTATTTCTGTTTCAAAATCAAAAATGTTATTCATGAGTTTCAGCTTTTTGGTATGTAAGAAACTTCTTTATATACACGAGTTTTTTAGCTTTTTACCTTGTGGTTCTTGTCAAACTATAAAACACTCATACACGTTTCTCGTAATGTCCTTTTCTTTGCCAATATAAAGTGCTTTCCATCCATTTTTGCATTTTTTGTAGGTAACAAGCTCAAAAACACATCAAAATATATCTTTTTGGTAATGTTATTCTATTTCTTCATATTGGTTGGTTTACATCCGTTTTAGCGTTTTTCTACGTAAATCACTGAAAAGACACGTTTTCAGTAATATTGTTGAAATTGCTGAAAAAAAAAACACTCAAAAGACAGGTTTCTGGTGAAGTCGTGTAATTTCCCCATTTAGGTGGATTTGCATACACATCATGGTTTGTACATAACTCCGGAAAAAAGCTAAAATTATTTTTTTTATAGTTTTTCTTTATTTCCATTAATTTTGCCAGAATTTTGGCATCTCGGTACCTATGAAGATGAATAACAAAAAAAAAAATTCTCTCTATAAAGAGTGTTATGTGTGGGTTTTAGCTTTTTGGTACTTGAGTAACTTAAAAGCACTCATAAAACACGATTTTCGTAATGTCCTTTTGTTATACAAACATAGGGTTCTTTACATGTATTTAAGCGTTTCTATAGGTTACATCATCAAAAACACTTAAAATACATGTTTTTGGTAAAGTTATTCTGTTTCTCCATAAAGGGTGTTTTGCATGCGTTTTAGCGATTTGGTATGTAAGGAGTTATAAAACACTTAAAGGCAAGTTCTTCGTAAAAGTTGGTTTTATTCCCTTGTAATGTGATTGTTCTGCTTTTTAGTGTTTTGTTGCATATCACGCTCAAAAACACTAAAAAGACACTTTTTTGGTAATGTCATTTTTTTCCCACATGAAGGTAGTTTCGCATGTAATTTGGCATTTTCGTAACAAAGAATGTGAAAAACGCTCAAAATACACAATTTGGTAAGGTAGTTCTGTTTATCGATTAAAAGTGTTATTCATGCATTTCATCATTTCGGTATGTAAGAAATTTCTCTATATACACGAGTTTTTGCGTTTATTGCCTTGTGGTTCTTTTAAAACTATAAAACACTCATTATACACGTTTCTCGTAATGTCCTTTTGTTTCCTAATATAGAGTACTTTACATCCATTTTTGCATTTTTTGTTGGTAACAAGCTGAAAAACACTCAAAATATATATTTTTGGTAATGTTATTCTATTTCATCATATAGGTTGGTTAGCATCCGCTTTAGCGTTTTTCTATGTAAAACACTGAAAAGACACGTTTTCAGTAATTTTGTTTTGGATTCACATATTGACTGACTTCCATATTGTTTATCGTTTTGGTGCATAACATGATGAAAAACACTGAAAAGACAAATTTCTGTTAAAATCGTTTAACTTCCCATGCCCAAAGTTCCCAAAGTTTAACTTTGCATGCACTTTAGGGTTTGGTACATAAAAATCCGAAAAAAAGCTATAATTAACTTTTTTTGTAATGCTCTTTTTTCTACATAAATTCCCTGAATTTTGGCAGAATTTTGGCATCTCGGTACCTATAACGATAAATAACAAAAAAAAAATCCCATTTTTTTTGTTTATTAATTTTTTTTTTTTAATAAAGTGTTATTTGTGGGTTTTAGCTTTTAGGTACTGAAGGAACTTAAAAAAACATCCATAATACACGTTTCTCGTAATATCCTTTCGTTCTCCAAATATAGCGATCTTTGCATGTATTTAAGCGTTTTTATAGGTAACGATAAAAAACACTCAAAACACTTGTTTTTGGTAATGTTATTCTGCTTCTCATGCGTTTTTTAGCGTTTTGGTATATAAGGAGCTGAAAAACACTTCAAGGCAAGTTCTTGGTAAAATTTGGTTTTATTCCAATGTAATATAATTGCCCTGCTTTTTAGTGCTTTATTGCGCAACAGGCTCAAAAACACTCAAAAAACACTTCTGGTAATGCCATTTTTTTTTCCCACATAAAGCTAGTTTCGCATGCTATTTGAGGTTTTGCTAACAATGTGAAAAAAAACACTAAAAATACACGCATTTGGTAATGTTGTTCTGTTTCTCAATTAAGATTGTTATTCATAAGTTTCAGCATTTTGGTATCTAAGAAAATTCTTTATATACATGACTTTTTGCGTTTTTTGCCTTGTGGTTCTTGTGAACCACAAGTTCTTTTACCCGAAAATAATAAGACACTCATTATAGATGTTTCTCGTAATAACCTTTTCTTTCCCAATAGGGAGTGCTTTCCATTCATTTTCGTGTTTTTTCTAGGTAACAAGCTCAAAAACACTGAAAATATACCTTTTTGGTAATGTTATTCTATTTCTTCATATTGGTTGGTTTCTGTCCGATTTACCGTTTTTCTATGTAAAACACCGAAAAAAACATGTTTTCAGTAATTTTGTTTTCGATTCCCAAAGAATATTGCCAGATTTTTGGCATCTTAGTACCTATTAAGATGAATAACAAAAAAAAAAATTATTTTATTTATTTTTTTCTCTATAAAGAGTTTTATTTGTGGGTTTTAGCTTTTTTGGTACTTAAGGAACTTAAAAACACTCATAATACACGTTTCTCGTAATGTCCTTTCGATTCCCAACATAAGGTTCTTTAAATGAATTTAAGCGTTTTTTTATAAATAACATGATCAAAAACAGTGAAAATACATGTTTTTGGTAATGTTACTCTGTTTCTCCATAAAAGGGTGTTTTTGCATGCGTTTTAGCGTTTTGGTATGTAAGGAGTTAAAAAAAAACACTTAAAGGCAAGTTCTTCGTAAAAGTTGGTTTTATTATCATGTAATGTGATTGTTCTGCTTTTTAGTGCTTTGTTGCATATCACGCTCAAAAACAATCAAAAGACACTTTTCTGATAATATTTTTTTTCCCACTTAAAGCTAGTTTCGCATGTAATTTGGGATTTTCGTAACTAAGAATGTGAAAAACACTCAAAATACACACATTTGGTAAGGTAGTTCTGTTTCTCAATTAAAAGTGTTATTCATGCATTTCCGTATTTTAGT
The DNA here is from genome assembly GCF_035594125.1 of Scylla paramamosain. Classification (NCBI taxonomy): domain Eukaryota; kingdom Metazoa; phylum Arthropoda; class Malacostraca; order Decapoda; family Portunidae; genus Scylla; species Scylla paramamosain. The sequence continues at coordinate 13,359,707 of NC_087192.1, forward strand.
ATGTAAGAAACTTCTCTATATACACACTATATAAAACACTCATTATACACGTTTCTCGTAATGTTCTTTTGTTTCCCAATTTAGAGTGCTTTCCATCCATTTTCGCATTTTTTTTAGGTAACAAGCTGAAAAACGCTCAAAATATATCTTTTTGGTTATGTTATTCTATTTCTTCATATTGGTTGGTTTGCATCCGTTTTAGCTTTTTTCTTCGTAAATCACTGAAAAGACACGTTTTTAGTAATATTGTTGAAATTGCTGAAAAACACTCAAAAGACAGATTTCTGGTAAAGTCTTGTAATTTCCCCATATAGGTGGCTTTGCATGCACTTCTGGTTTTGGTACATAATTCCGGAAAAAAGCAAAATTTTTTTTTTATATGTCCTTTTGTTTCACAGACATAGTGTTCTTTGCATGTATTTAAGCGTTTTTATGGGTAACATGATAAAAAACATTCAAAATACATGTTTTTGGTAATGTTATTCTGTTTCTCCATAAAGGGTGTTTTGCATGCGTTTTAGCATTTTGGTATGTAAGGAGTTAAACACACTTAAAGGCAATTTCTTCGTAAAAGTTAGTTTTATTCCTATATAATATGATTATTCTGTTTTTTTAGTGCTTTGTTGCATATCACGCTCAAAAACACTCAAAAGACACTTTTCTGACAATGTCATTTTTTTCCCACATAAAGCTAGTAACGCATGTAATTTGGGATTTTCGTAACTAAGAATGTGAAAAACTCTCAAAATACACACATTTGGTAAGGTAGTTCTGTTTCACAATTAAAAGTGTTATTCATGAGTTTTAGCATTTTGGTATGTAAGAAACTTCTCTATATACACGAGTTTTTGCGTTTTTTGTCTTGTGGTTCTTGTGAAACTATAAAACAATCATTATTCACGTTTAGCTAAATGTCCTTTTGCTTCCCAATATAGAGTGCTTTTACATCCATTTTAGAGTTTCTCGTAGGTAAAAAGCTCAAAAACACTTTTTGGTAATGTTATTCTATTTCTTCATATTTGTTGCTTTGCATCCCTTTTAGCGTTTTTTCTACGTGAAACACTGAAAAGACACGTTTTCAGTAATTTTGTTTTGGATTCACATATTGACTGACTTCCATATTATTTATCGGTTTAGTGCCTAACATGCTGAAAAACACCGAAAAGACAGGTTTCTGGTAAACTCGTTTAATTTTCTCATATAGGTGGCTTTGCATGTACTTTAGGGTTTGGTAAATAACAATCCGAAAAAAAAACTATAATTAACTTTTTTGATAATGTTCTTTTTTCCACATAAATTCCCTGAATTTTGCAGAATTTTGGCATCTCGGTACTTATGCAAATCAATACAAAAAAAATGCTATTTTTTATTTATTTATTTTTTTTTTTTTTTCTCTTTAAAGAGTGTTATTTGTGGGTTTTAACGTTTTGGTACTTAAGGAACTTAAAAACAGTCATAATACACGTTTCTCGTAATGTCCTTTCGTTTCCGAAAGATAGGTTTCTTTGCATGTATTTAAGCGTTTTTATAGGTAACATGATCAAAAACACTTAGAACACATGTTTTTTGTGATGTTTTTCTGTTTCTCCATAAAGGAGTGTTTTGCATGCGTTTTAGCGTTTTGGTATGTAAGGAGCTCAAAAACACATAATGGCAAGTTCTTGGTCAAAGTTGGTTTTATTCCCATGTAATGTGATTGCCCTGCTTTTTAGTGCTTTATTGCGTAACACGCTCAAAAACACTCAAAAGACACTTCTGGTAATGTCATTTTTTTACAACATAAAGCTAGTTTCGCATGGTATTTGGGATTTTGCTAAGAATGTAAAAAACACTGAAAATACAGGCTTTCGGTAAGGTTTTTCTTTTTCTCAATAAATATTGTTATTCATGAGTTTGAGCATTTTGGTATCTAAAAAACTTCTTTATATACACGAGTTTTTGCGTTTTTTGCCTTGTGGTTCTTGTGAACCACAAGTTCTTTTGCTCGAAAATAATAAGACACTCATTATACACGTTTCTCGTAATGTTCTTTTGTTTCCCAATAGGGAGTGGTTTGCATCCATTTTCACCTTTTTTGTAGGTAACAAGCTAAAAAACAATCAAAATATACCTTTTCGGTAATGTTTTTCTATTTTTTTTTCATATTGGTTGGTTTGCATCCGATTTAGCGTTTTTCTACGTAAAACACCGAAAAGACACGTTTTCAGTAATTTTGTTATAGATTCCCATATAAAGTGACTTCCATGTTATATATCGTTTTGTTGCCTAACATGCTGAAAAACACTCATAAGACAGTTTTCTGGCAAAGACGTTTGATTGATTTTGCATGCATCATGAATTTTGCCCGAATTTTGACATCTCGGTACCTGTGAAGATGAATAAGAAAGAAAAAAATATCGTATATTTTTATTTATTTATTTATTTTTTTCTCTTTTTTTTTCTCTTTTAGCTTTTTGGTTCTTAATGAATTTCAAAAACACTCATAATACACGTTTCTCGTAATGTCCTTTCGTTTCCCAAAAATAGGGTTCTTAGCATGTATTTAAGCGTTTTATTGGTAAAATGATCAAAAACACTCAAAATACATGTTTTTGGTAATGTTATTCTTTTTCTCCATAAAGTTTGTTTTGCATGCGTTTTAGTGTTTTGGTATATAAGGAGCTCAAAAACACTTAAAGTCAAGTTCTTGGTAAACATTGATTTTATTCCCATGTAATGTGATTGCCCTTCTTTTTAGTGCTTTACTGCCTATCACGCTTAAAAACACTCAATAGACACCTTTCTGAAAATGCCATTTTTTTATCACATAAAGCTAGTTTCTCAATGAATTTGGGGTTTGGGTAACTAAGAATGTGAAAAGCACTCAAAATACACGCATTTAGTAAGGTTGTTCTGTTTCTCAATTAAGAGTGTTATTCATGAGTTTCAGCATTTTGGTATCTAGGAAACTTCTCCATATACACGAGTTTTTGCGTTTTTTGCCTTATTGTTTTTTTGAACTATAAAACACTCATTATACACTTTTCTCGCAATGTCCCTTTCTTTCTCAATATAGAGTGCTTTGCATCAATTTTCGCGTTTTTTTTTTCAGGCAACAAGCTCAAAACCACTCAAAATGTTACTTTTTGGTATTTTCTATTTTTTTCTATTTTTTGATATTGGTTGGTTTGCATCTGTTTTAGCGGTTTTCTACGTAAAATACTGAGAATACACGTTTTAAGTAATTTTGTTTTGAATTCCCATTTTGAGTGAGTTCATTATTATTTATCGTTTTGGTGTCTAAGATGCTGAAAAACACTCAAAAGACAATTTTCTGGTAAAGTCATTCAATTTCCTAATATAGGAGGCTTTGCATGCTCTTTAGAGTTTGGTACATAACAGTCCGTAAAAAAAAAACTAAAAACAACTTTTTTGATAATATTCTTTTATCATATAATTGCCCTGAATTTTCCCAGAATTTTGTCATCTCGGTACCTATCAAAATGAATGACAAAAAAAAAATTCTATTTTTATTTATTTTTTTATTTATTTATATATTTTTTTCTAAATAAAGAGTGTTATTTGTGGTTTTTAGCTTTTTGGTACTTGAACTTAAAAACACTTTCGTTTCCGAAACATAAGGTTCTTTTTATGTATTTAAGCGTTTTTATAGATAACATGATCAAAAACACTCAATATACATGTTTTTGGTAATGTTATTATGTTTCTCCATAAAGTGTATTTTGCAGGCGTTTTAGTGTTTTGGTATATAAGGAGCTCAAAAACACTTAAAGGCAAGTTCTTGGTAAAAATTGGTTTTATTCGAATTTAATGTGATTCCCCTGCTTTTTAGTGCTTTATATCCTATCATGCTCAAAAACACTCAAAAGACACTTTTCTGGTAATGTCATTTTTTCCCACATAAATCTGGTTTCGTATGCAATTTGGGATTTTGGTAACTAAGAATGTGAAAAGCTCTCAAAATACACGCATTTAGTAAGGTTGTTCTGTTTGTCAATTAAGAGTGTTATTCATGAGTTTTAGCATTTTGGTATCTAAGAAACTTATCCATATATACAAGGTTTTGGTAATGTTATTCTGTTTATCCATAAAGTGTGTTTTGCATGCGTTTTAGCAGTTTTGTATATAAGGAGCTCAAAAACACTTAAAGGCAAGTTATTTGTAAAAAATGGTTTTATTACAATGTAATGTGATTGCCCTGCTTTTGAAAGCTTTATTACCAATCACGCTGAAAAGCACTCAAAAGACGCTTTTCTGGAAAAGTCTTTTTTCTCCCACAAAGCTATTTTCGCATGTAATTTGGGGTTTTTGGTAACTAAGAATGTGAAAAGCACTGAAAATACACGCATTTAGTAAGGTTGTTCTGTTTCTCAATTAAGAGTGTTATTCATGAGTTTCAGCATTTTGGTGTCTAGGAAATCTCTCCATATACACGAGTTTTTGCATTGTTTGCTTTGTGGTTCTTTTGAACTATAAAACACTCATTATACACTTTTCTTGCAATGTCCTTTTCTTTCCCAATATAGAGTGCTTTGCATCAATTTTCGCGTTTTTGTAGGTAAAGAGCTCAAAAACACTCAAAATATATCTTTCTGGTAACGTTTTTCTATTTCTTGATATTGGTTGGTTTGCATCCGTTTTCACGTTTTTCTACGTAAAACACTGAGAAGACACGTTTTCAGTAACTTTGTATTGGATTCCCATATAGAGTAAGTTCCTTATTATTTATCGTTTTGGTGCCTAACATGCTAAAAAAAAACACACAAAACAGATTTCTGGTAAGGTCGTTTAATTTCCTCATATTGGAGGCTTTGCATGCACTTTAGGGTTTCGTACATAAAAGTCCGAAAAAAAGCTGATATTAACTTTTTTGATGATATTGATTTATCACATAATTGCCCTGAATTTTCCCAGTATTTTGGCATCCCGGTACCTATGAAGATGAATAACAAAAAAAAAAAATTCCTATTTTTTATTTTTTTATTTATTGATTTTTCTAAATAAAGAGTGGGTTTTCGGTTTTTGGTACTTAACAAACTTAAAAACACTCATAATATACGTTTCTCGTAATGTCCTTTGCTTTCCCAAACATAAAGTTCTTTGCATGTATTTAAGCGTTTTTATAGATAACACGATCACAAACACTCAAAATACATGTTTTTTTAGTAATTTTATTCTGTTTCTCCATAAAGTTTGTTTTACATGCGTTTTAGTGGTTTAGTATATAAGGAGCTCAAAAACACTTAAAGGCATGTTCTTGATAAAAATTGGTTTTATTCAAATGTAATGTGATTGCCCTGCTTTTTAGTGCTTTATTGCCTATCAGGCTCAAAAACACTCAAAAGACATTATTCTGGTAATGTCATTTTTTTCTCACATAAAGCTGGTTTCGCATGCAATTTGGGGTTTTGGTAACTAAGAATGTGAAAAGCTCTCAAAATACACGCATTTAGTAAGGTTGTTCTGTTTCTCAATTAGGAATGTTATTCATGAGTTTCAGCATTTTGGTATCTAGGAAACTTCTCCATATCCAAATCTTTTTGCGTTTTTTGCCTTTTTTTTTTTTGAACTAATTATACACTAATTATACACTTTTCTTGCAATGTCCTTTTATTTCCTAATATAGAGTGCTTTGCATCAATTTTCATGTTATTTGTAGGTAACAAGCTCAAAAAAACTCAAAATATACCTTTTTGGTAATGTTTTTCTATTTTTTTTTTTTTTTATTAGTTGGTTTGCATCCGTTTCACCGTTTTTCTACGTAAAACACTGAGAAGACACGTTTTTTAGCAATTTTGTTTTGAATTCCCATATAGAGTGAGTTCCTTATTTATTTATCGTTTTGGTGCCTAACATTCTGAAAAAAACACTCAAAACACAGATTTCTTTTAAGGTTGTTTAATTTCCTCATATAGGAGGCTTTGCATGCAATGTAGGGTTTGGTATATAAGAGTCCGAAAAAAAAGCTAAAATTAACTTTTTTGATAATTTTCTTTTATCATATTATAGCCCGGAATTTTGCCAAAATTTTGGCATCTTGGTACCTATGAAGATGAACAACAAAAAAAAAAATCCAATTTTTTTATTTTTTATTTATTTATTTTTCTAAATAAAGAGTGTTATTTGTGGGTTTTAGCTTTTTGGTACTTAAGGAACTAAAAAACACTCATAATACATATTTCTCGTAATGTCCTTTCGTTTTCCAAACATAAGGGTCTTTGCATGTATTTAAGCGTTTTTATAGATAACATGATCAAAAACACTCAAAATACATGTTTTTGGTAATGTTATTGTGTTTGTACATAAAAGGTGTTTTGCATGCGTTTTAGCGTTTTGGTATGTAATGAGCTCAAAAACACCTGAAGGCAAGTTCTTGGTAAAAGTTGGTTTTTATTCCTATGTAATGTGATTGCACTGCTTTTTAGTGGTTTATTGCCTAACACGCTCAAAAACACTCGAAAGACATTTTCTGGTAATATTATTTTTTTCCCACATCAAGCTAGTTTCGCATGGATTTTGGGGTTTTGGTAACTAAGAATGTGGAAAACGCTCAAAATACAGGCATTTAGTAAGGTTGTTCTGTTTCATAATTAAAAGTGTTATTCATGAGTTTCAGCATTTTGGTATATAATAAACTTAATTATGTACACGAGTTTTTGAGTTTTTTGCCTTGTGGTTCTTGTGAAACTATAAAACACTCATTATACACGTTTCTCGTAATGTCCTTTTCTTTCCTAATATAGAGTGCGTTTCATCCTTTTTCGCATTTTTTTGTAGGTAACAAGCTCAAAAACATATCAAAATATATCTTTTTTGTAATGTTATTCTATTTCTTCATATTGGTTGGTTTGCATCCGTTTTAGCGTTTTCTACGTAAATCACTGAAAAGACACGTTTTCAGTAATATTGTTGAAATTGCTGAAAAAAAACAGTCATAAGACAGGTTTCTGGTAAAGTCGAGTAATTTCTCTATATAGGTGGCTTTGCATGCACTTCAGGGTTTGGTACATAAAGCTAAAGCATAAAGCTAAAATTATTTTTTATAATGATTTTTTTTTACAAAATTTCCCTGAAATTTTCCAGAATTTTGGTATCTCGGTACCTATGAAGATGAATAACAAAATTTATTTTTTTGTCTCTATAAAGTGTTATTTGTGACTTTTAGCTTTTTGGTACTTAAGGAACTTAAAAACATTCATAATACACGATTTTCGTAATGTCCTTTTCTTATACAAACATAGGGTTCTTTACATGTATCTAAGCGTTTTTATAGGTAACATGATCAAAAACACTCAAAATACATATTTTTGGTAATGTTATTCTAGTTCTCCATAAAGGGTGTTTTACATGTGTTTTAGCGTTTTGGTATGTAAGGAGTTAAAAAAACACTTAAAGGCAAGTTCTTCGTAAAAGTTGGTTTTATTCCCAAGTGATGTGATTGTTCTGCTTTTTAGTGCTTTGTTGTATAACACGCTCAAAAACACTCAAAAGACATTTTTCTGGTAATGTCATTTTTTTTCCCACATAAAGGTAGTTTCGCATGTAATTTGGCAATTTCATAACTAAGAATGTGAAAAACACTCAAAATACACAATTTGGTAAGGTAGTTCTGTTTCTCGATTAAAAGTGTTACTCATGCATTTCATCATTTTGGTATGTAAGAAACTTCTCTATATACACGAGTTTTTGCGTTTATTGCCTTGTGGTTCTTGTGAAACTATTAAACACTCATATTTTCTCATTTCTCGTAATGTTCTTTTGTTTCCTAATATAGAGTGCTTTCCGTCCATTTTTGCATTTTTTGTAGGTAACACGCTTAAAAACACTCAAAATATATATTTTTGGTAATGTTATTCTACTTCTTCATATTGGTTGGTTTGCATCCGTTTTAGCGTTTTTCTTTGTAAATCTCCGAAAAGACTCGTTTTCAGTAATACTGTTGAAATTGCTTCTGGTACAGGTTTATGGTAAAGTCGTGTAATTTTCCCATAGAGGTGCCTTTGCATGCACTTCAGGGTTTGTTACATAACTGCGGAAAAAGCTAAAATTATTTTTTTTGTTAATTTTTTTTCTTTACGAAATTTCCCTGAATTTTGCAAGAAATTCTAGCATCTCGGTACCTATGAAGATGAATAACAAAAAAAAAAAAAAAAAAAAATGATTCATTTTTTTATTTATTTTTTTTCTCTATAAAGAGTGTTATTTGAGTGTATTAGCTTTTTGGTACTTAAGGAACCTAAAAACTCTCATAATACATAATTTTCGTAATATCCATTCATTTCACAAACATAGGGTTCTTTACATGTATTTAAGCGTTTTTATAGGTAACATCATCAAAACACTTAAATTCATGTTTTTAGTAATGTTATTTTATTTCTCCATAAAGGGTGTTTTGCATGCGTTTTATCGTTTTCTTATGTAAAGAGATAAAAACACTTAAAGGCATGTTTTTGGTAAAAGTTGGTTTTATTCCCATGTAATGTGATTGTTCTGCTTTTTAGTGCTTTGTTGTATATCACGCTCTAAAACACTCAAAAGACACTCTTCTGGTAATGTCATTTTTTCCCACATAAAACTAGTTTCGCTAGTAATTTCGGATTTTCGTAACTTAGAATGTGAAAAACACTAAAACTACTCACAATTGGTAAGATACTTCTGTTTCTCAATTAAAAGTCTAATTCATGAGTTTCAGCATTTTGGAATGTAAGAAACTTCTTTATATACACGAGTTTTTTGCGGTTTTTGCCTTGTGGTTCTTATGAAACTATAAAACACTCATTATACTCGTTTCTCGTAATGTCCATTTGCTTCCCAATATAGAGTGCTTTCCATCCATTTTCGCGTTTTTTGTAGGTAACAATTTCAAAGTCTAAATATACCTTTTTGGTAATGTTATTCTATTTCTTCATTTTCGTTGATTTGCATCCGTTTTAGCGTTTTCTACGTAAAACACCGAAAAGACACGTTTTCAGTAATTTTGTTTTGGATTCCCATATAGATTGACTTTCTTGGGTTTTATCGTGTTGGTTCCTAACATGCTGAAAAACACTCATAAGACAGTTTTTTGGCAAAGACGTTTAATTTCTCCATATAGGTGGCTTTGCATGCACTTTAGGGGTTTGGTACATAAGAGTCCGAAAAAAGCTAAATTTAACTTTTTTGATAATGTTCTTATTTCATATAATTTCCTGAACTTTGCCCGAATTTTGGCACCACGTTACCTGTGAAGATGAATAAGAATGAAAAAAAAATACCGTATTTTTTTTTATTTATTGTTTCTCAATAAAGAGTGTTATTTGTGGCTTTTACCTTTTTGGTAATTAATGAACTGAAAAACACTCATAATACACGTTTTTCGTAATCTCCTTTCATTTCCCAAAAATAGTGTTCTTTGCATGTATTTAAGCGTTTTTATTGGTAACATGATCAAAAACACTCAAAATACATGTTTTTGGTAATGTTATTCTGTTTAACCATAAAGAGTGTTTTGCATGCGTTTTAGTGTTTTGGTATATAAGGAGCTCAAAAATACTTAAAGGCAAGTTCTTGGTAAAAATGCGTTTTCTTCCAATGTAATGTGATTGCCACCTTTTTACTGCTTTATTGCCTATCACGCTCAAAAACACTCAAAAGACATTTTTCTGGTAAAGTCTTTTTTTTTCCCACAAATCTATTTTCGCATGGAATTTCGATTTTGGTAACTAAGAATATCAAAATACACGCATTTGTTAAGGTTGTTCTGTTTCTCAATTAAGAGTGTTATACATGAGTTTTAGCATTTTTTTTTTTATCTAGGAAACCTCTCCATATACAAGAGATTTTGCGTTTTTTGCCTTGTGGTTCTTTTGAACTATAAAACACTCATTGTACACTTTTCTTGCAATGTCCTTTTGTTTACCAATATAGAGTGCTTTGCATCAATTTTTGCGTATTTTGTAGGTAACAAGCTAAAAAACACTCAAAATATATCTTTTTAGTAACGTTTTTCAATTTCTTGATATTGGTTGCTTTGTATCCGTTTTAGCGTTTTTTTCTACGTAAAACACTGAGAAGACACGTTTTCATTAACTTTGTTTTGGATTTCCATATAGAGTGAGTTCCTTATTATTTATCGTTTTACTGCCTAACAATGCTAAAAAAAACACTCAAAACACAGATTTCTGGTAAGATCGTTTAATTTCCTCATATAGGAGGCTTTGCATGCACTTTAGGGTTTGGTACATAACAGTCCGAAAAAAAAAGCTGAAATTAACTTTTTTGATAATATTCTTTTATTGCCAGAATTTTGGCATCTCGGTACCTATGAATATGAATAACAAAAAAAAAAAACTTAAATATTCCTATTTTTTTATTTTTTTATTTTTTATTTTCTAAATAAAGAGTTTTATTTGTGGGTTTTAGCATTTTGGTACTTAAGGAAATAAAAAAAACCCCTCATAATACAAGTTTCTCGTAATGTCCTTTTGTTTCCCAAACATAATGTTCTTTGCATGTATTTAAGCGTTTTTATAGATAACATGATCAAAAACATTCAAAATACAATTTTTTGGTAATGTTCTTCTCTGTCTCCATAAAGTTTGTTTTGCATGCGTTTTAGCGGTTTGGTATATAAGGAGCTCAAAAACACTTAAACGCAAGTTTTTGGTATAAAATGGTGTTATTCCAATGTAATATTATTGCCCTGCTTTTTAGTGCTTTATTGCCTATCACGCCCAGAAACACTTAAAAAACACTTTTCTGGTAATGTCATTTTTTTCTCACATAAAGGTTGTTTAGCATGCAATTTGGGGTTTTGGTAACTAAGAATGTGAAAAGCACTCAAAATACACACATTTAGTAAGGTTGTTCTGTTCCTCAATTAAGAGTGTTATTCATGAGTTTCAGCATTTCGGTATCTAGGAACCTTCTCCATATACACGAGTTTTTGTGTTTTTTGCCTTTTGGTTCTTTTGAACTATAAAAAAAACTTATTATATACTTTTCTTGCAAAGTCCTTTTGTTTTCTAATATAGAGTGCTTTGCATCAATTTTCGCGTTTCTTGTATTTAACAAGCTCAAAAACACTCAAAATATACCTTTTTGGTAATGTTTTTCTATTTCTTGATATTGGTTGGTTTGCATCCGTTTTAGCGTTTTTTTCTACGTAAAACACATAAAAAACAGGTTTTCAACAATTTTGTTTTGGATTCTCATATAGAGTGAGTTCCTTATTATTTATCGTTTTGGTGCCTAACATGCTGAAAAACACTAAAAAAACAGATTTCTGTTAAGATCGTTTAATTTCCTTTGGATGCACTTTAGGGTTTGGAACATAACAGTCCGAAAAAAGCTAAAACTAACTTTTTTGATAATTTTCTTTTATCATATAATAGTCCTGAATTTTCCCAGAATTTTGGCATCTCGGTACATATGAAGATAAATAACAAAAAAAAAAATCCTTTTTTTTTCATTTTCTTACTTTTTTTTTCTAAATAAAGAGTCTTATTTGTGGGTTTTAGCTTTTTGGTACTTAAGGAAATTAAAAACACGTATAATACACATTTCTCGTAGTGTCCTTTCGTTTCGCAAACATAAGGTTCTTTGCATGTATTTGAGCGTTTTTATAGATAACATGATCAAAAACACTCAAAATATATGTTTTTGGTAATCTTATTTTGTTTCTCTATAAAAGGTGTTTTGCATGCATTTTAGCGTTTTGGTATGTAATGAGCTCAAAAACACTTAAAGGCAAGTTCTTGGTAAAAGTTGTTTTTATTCCCATGTAATGTGATTGCCCTGCTTTTTAGTGCTTTATTGCCTAACACGCTCAAAAACACTCAAAAGACACTTTTCTGGTAATATCATTTGTTTTCCCACATAAAGCTAGTTTTGCATGGAATTTGGGGTTTTGCTAACTAAGAAGGTGAAAAAAAAAACTCAAAACACAGGCATTTAGTAAGGTTGTTCTATTTCTTAATTAAAAGTGTTATTCATGATTTTCAGCATTTTGGTATGTAAGAAACTTTTCTAATACAAACATTTGGTAAGGTATTTCTATTTCAAAATTAAAAGTCTTATTCATGAGTTTCAACTTTTTGGTATGTCAGAAACTTCTTTATGTACACGAGTTTTTGAGTTTTTTACCTTGTGGTTCTTCTCAAACTATAAAACACTCATACACGTTTCTCGTAATGTCCTTTTCTTTGCCAATATAAAGTGCTTTCCTTCCATTTTTGCATTTTTTGTAGGTAACAAGCTCAAAAACACATCAAAATATATGTTTTTGGTAATGTTATTCTATTTCTTCATATTGGTTGGTTTACATCCGTTTTAGCGGTTTTCTTCGTAAATCACTGAAAGACACGTTTTCAGTAATATTTTTGAAATTGCTGAAAAACACTCAAAAGACAGGTTTCTGGTAAAGTCGTGTAATTTCCCCATATAGGAGGATTTTCCTGCACTTCAAGGTTTGTATATAAGTCCGGAAAAAATCTAATATTATTTTTTATGATGATTTTTTTTTATAAAATTTCCATGAATTTTGCCAAAAATTTGGCACGTCGGTACCTATGAAGATGAATAACAAAAAAAAAAAAATTCTCTCTATAAAGAGTGTTATTTGTGGGTTTTAGCTTTTTGGTACTTAAGGAACTTAAAAACACTCATAATACACGATTTTCGTAATGTCCTTTTGTTATAAAAACATAGGGTTCTTTGCATGTATTTAAGCGTTTTTATAGGTTACATGATCAAAAACACTCAAAATACATGTTTTTCGTAATGTTATTCTGTTTCTACATAAAGGGTGTTTTGCATGCGTTTTAGCGATTTGGTATGTAAGTAGTTAAAAAACACTTAAAGGCAAGTTCTTCGTAAAAGTTGGTTTTATTCCCATGTAATGTGATTGTTGTGCTTTTTAGTGCTTTGTTGCATATCACGCTCAAAAACACTAAAAAGACACTTTTTTGGTAGTCATTTTTTTTTTCCACATGAAGGTAGTTTCGCATGTAATTTGGCATTTTCGTAACTAAGAATGTAAAAAACACTCAAAATACACAATTTCTTAAGGTAGTTCTGTTTATCGATTAAAAGTGTTATTCATGCATTTCATCTTTTTTTTGTATGTAAAAAATTTCTCTATATACACGAGTTTTTGCGTTTATTGCCTTGTGGTTCTTTTAAAACTATAAAACACTCATTATACACGTTTCTCGTAATGTCTTTTTGTTTCCTAATATAGAGTGCTTTACATCCATTTTTGCTTTTTTTTGTAATTAACAAGCTCAAAAACACTCGAAATATATCTTTTTGGTAATGTTATTCTATTTCTTCATATAGGTTGGTTTGCTTTTCTTTTGGATTCACATATTGACTGACTTCCATATTATTTATCGTTTTGGTGCCTAACATGCTGAAAAACACTGAAAAGACATGTTTCTGGTAAAGTCGTTTAACTTCCCTATATAGGTGACTTTGCAAGCACTTTAGGGTTTGGTACATAACAATCCGAAAAATAAAGATATAATTAACTTTTTTGTTAATGTTCTTTTTTCCAAATAAATTCCCTGAATTTTGGCAGAATTTTGGCATATCGGTACCTATAAAGATAAATAACAAAAAAAAAGTCATATTTTTTTATTTTTTTTTATTATTTTTTTTTCTAAATAAAGAGTGTTATTTGTGGGTTTTAGCTTTTAGGTACTGAAGGAACTTAAAAAACACTCATAATACACGTTTCTCGTAATGTCCTTTCGTTTCCCAAACATAAGGTTCTTTGCATGTATTTAAGCGTTTTTTATAGATAACATAATCAAAAATACTCAAAATACATGGATTTGGTAATATTATTCGGTTTTTCCATCAAATGTATTTTGCATGCGTTTTAGCGTTTTGGTATGTAAGGAGCTCAAAAAACACTTAATGGTAAGTTCTTGGTAAAATTTGGTTTTATTCCCATGTAATGTGATTGCCCTTCCTTTTAGTGCTTTATTGCGCAACACGTTCAAAAACACTCAAAAGACATGCAAGGCCTCGCATATGAGGAAATTAAAGACCTTACCAGAAATCTGTCTTTTGAGTGTTTTTCAGCATGTTAGGCATCAAAACGATAAATAATAAGGAACTCACTATATGTGGGAATCCAAAAGAAAATTACTGAAAACGTGTCTTCTCAGTGTTTTACGTAGAAAAACGCTAAAACTGATGCAAACCAACCAACATTAAGAAGCAGAAAAACATTACCAGAAATGTATATTTTGAGTGTTTTTGAGCTTACAAAAAAACGCAAAAATTGATACAAAGCACTCTATATTGGGAAACAAAGGGACATTGCAAGAAAAGTGTATAATGAATGTTTTATAGTTCAAAAAAAAACACAAGGCAAAAAACGCAAAAACTCGTGTATATGGAGAATTTTCCTAGATACCAAAATGCTGAAACTCATGAATAACATTATTAATTGAGAAACAGAACAACCTTACTAAATGCGTGTCAAAAACACTAAAAGGCAAGTTCTTTTTTTTTTTATGTAACAAGCTCAAAAACACACAAAATATACTTTTCTGGTAATATTATTCTATTTTTTCATATTGGTTGGTTTGCATCCGTTTTAGCATTTTTGTACGTAAATCTTTTAAAAGACACGTTTTCAGTAATTTTATTTTGGATTTCCATATAGAGTGACTTTCATATTATCTATCGTTTTGGTGCCTAACATGCGGAAAAACACTAAAAAAAGATAGGTTTCTTTTCTTGTAAAGTCGTTAAATTTTCCCAAATAGGTGGCTATGGATACACTTTATAGTTTGGTACATAACTCCGAAAAAAATGTAAAATTAACTTTTTCCACATAATTTTTCCACATAATTTCCCTGAATTTTGGCAGAATTTTGGCGTCTTGGTACCTATGAACATCAATAACAAAAAATAAAAATGCTAATATTTTATTCATTTTTTTTCTCTATAAAGAGTGTTATTTGTAGGTTTTAACGTTTTGGTACTTAAAGAACTTAAAAACATTCATAATACACATTTCTCGTAATGTACTTTCCTTTCCCAAATATAGGGATCTTTGTATGTATTTAAGCGTTTTTATAGGTTATATGATAAAAAAACACTCAAAAACACTTGTTTTTGGTAATGTTATTCTGCTTCTGCATAAAGGAGTGTTTTGCATGCGTTTTAGCGATTTGGTATGTAAGGAGCTGAAAAACACTTCAAGGCAAGTTCTTGGTAAAAGTTAAGTTTATTCCAATGTAATATGATTGCCTTGCTTTTTAGTGCTTTATTGCCTAACACGCTAAAAAAACACTCAAAAGACACCGGGTAATGTCATTTTTTTCCCACATAAAGCTACTTTCGCATGCTATTTGGGGTTTTGCTAACTAAGAATGTGAAAAAAACACTCAAAATACACGCATTTGGTAATGTTTTTCTGTTTCCCAATTAAGATTGTTATTCATGAGTTTCAGCATTTTGGTATCTAAGAAACTTCTTTATATACACGAATTTTTGCGTTTTTTGCGTTGTGGTTCTTGTGAACCACAAGTTCTTTTACCCGAAAATAATAAGACACTCATTATACACGTTTCTCTTTATGTCCTTTTCTCTCCCAATAAGGAGTGCTTTGCATCCATTTTCGCGTTTTTTGTAGGTAACAAGCTCAAAAACATTTAAAATATACCTTTTTGGTAATGTTATTCTATTTCTTCATATTGGTTGGTTTGCATCCGTTTTAGCGTTTTTCTACGTAAAACACCGAAAAGACACGTTTTCAGTAACTTTGTTTTCGATTCCCAAAGAATATTGCCAGAATTTTGGCAACTTAGTACCTATGAAGATGAATAACAAAAAAAAAAAAATCATTTTATATTAATACTTTTTTTCTCTATAAAGAGTGTTATTTGTGGGTTTTAGCTTTTTTGGTACTTAAGGAACATAAAAACACTCATAATACACGTTTCTCTTAATGTCCTTTCGTTTCCCAAACCTAAGGTTCTTTGCATGTATTTAAGCGTTTTTATAAATAAAATGATCAAAAACATTCAAAATACATGTTTTTGGTAATGTTACTCTGTTTCTCCATAAAGGGTGTTTTGCATGCATTTTAGCGTTTTGGTATGTAAGGAGTTAAAAAAAACACTTAAAGGCAAGTTCTTCGTAAAAGTTGGTTTTATTCCCATGTAATGTGATTGTTCTGGTTTTTAGTGCTTTGTTGCATATCACGCTCAAAAACACTCAAAAGACACTTTTCTGGTAATATCATTTTTTTTTCTCACATAAAGCTAGTTTCGCATGTAATTTGGGATTTTCGTAACGAAGATTGTGAAAAACACAAAAAACACACATTTGGTAAGGTTGTTCTGTTTCTCAATTAAAAGTGTTATTCATGCATTTCAGCATTTTGGTATGTAAGAAACTTCTCTATATACACGAGTTTTTTGCGTTTTTTGCCTTGTGGTTTGTGTGAAACTATAAAACACTCATTGTACACTTTTCTCGTAATGTTCTTTTGTTTCCCAATATAGAGTGCTTTCCATCCATTTTCGCATTTTTTGTAGGTAACAAACAGAAAAACACTCAAAATATATCTTTTTGGTAATGTTATTCTATTTCTTCATATTGGTTGGTTTGCATCCGTTTTAGCGTTTTTCTACGTAAATCACTGAAGAGACACGTTTTCAGTAATATTGTTGAAATTGCTGAAAAAAAACACTCATAAGACAGGTTTCTGGTAAAGCTGAGTAATTTCTCCATATAGGTGGCTTTGCATGCACTTCAGGTTTTGGTACATAACTCCGGAAAAATGCTGAAATTATTTTTTTTTTATAATTATCTTTTTTACAGAATTTCCCTGAATTTTTCCAGAATTTTGGTATCTCAGTACCTATGAAGATGAATAACAAATTTTTTTTTTCTCTCTATAATGTGTTATTTGTGAGTTTTAGCTTTTTGGTACTTAAGGAACTTAAAAACACTCATAATACACGATTTTCGTAATGTCCTTTTCTTATACAAACATAGGGTTCTTTACATGTATTTAAGCGTTTTTATAGGTAACATGATCAAAATACTCAAAATACATATTTTTGGTAATATTATTCTGTTTCTCTATAAAGGGTGTTTTGCATGCGATTTAGCGTTTTGGTATGTAAGGAGTTAAAAAAAAACACTTAAAGGCATGTTCTTCGTAAAAGTTGGTTTTATTCCCAAGTGATGTGATTGTTCTGCTTTTTAGTGCTTTGTTGCATATCACGCTCAAAAAACACTGAGAAGACTTTTTTCTGGTAATGTCATTTTTTTTCCCACATAAAAGTAGTTTCGCATGTAATTTGCCAACTTCGTAACTAAGAATGTGAATAACACTCAAAATACACAATTTAAAAAACACTCAAAATATACCTTTTTGGTAATGTTATTCTATTTCTTCATTTTGGTTGGTTTCCATGCGTTTTAGCATTTTCTACGTAAAACACCGAAAAGACACGTTTTCAGTAATTTTGTTTTGGTTTCCCATATAGATTGACTTTCTTAGGTTTTATCGTGTTGGTTCCTAACATGCTGAAAAACACTCATAAGACAGTTTTCTTGGAAACACGTTTAATTTCCTCATATAGGTGGCTTTGCATGGAATTAAGGGGTTTGGTACATAACAGTCCGAAAAAAAAGATAAATTTAACTTTTTTGATAATGTTCTTATTTCATATAATTTCCTGAACATTGCCCGAATTTTGGCACCTCGTTACCTGTGAAGATGAATAAGAATGAAAAAAAAATCTCGTATTTTTTTTATTTATTTATTGATTTTTTCTCAATAAAGAGTATAATTTGTGGATATTAGCTTTTTCGTACTTAAAGAAATTAAAAACACTCATAATACACGTTTCTCGTAATGTTCTTTAATTTCCCAAAAATAGGGTTCTTTGAATGTATTAAAGCGTTTTTATTGGTAACATGATCAAAAACACTCAAAATACATGTTTTTGGTAATGTTATTCTGTTTCATCATAAAGTGTATTTTGCATGCATTTTAGTGTTTTGGTATATAAGGAGCTCAAACACACTTAAAGGCAAGTTCTTGTTAAAAATTGGTTTTATTCCAATGTAATGTGATTGCCCTGCTTTTTAGTACTTTATTGCCTAACACGCTCAAAAAAACACTCAAAAGACATTTTTCTGGTAATGTCATTTTTTTTAACACATAAAGCTGGTTTCGCATGTAATTTGGGGTTTTGGTAACTAAAAATGTGAAAAACACTCAAAATACTCACATTTGGTAAAATAGTTCTGTTTCTCAATTAAAATTCTTATTCATCAGTTTCAGTATTTTGGAATGTAAGAAACTTCTATATATACACGAGTTTTTGTGGTTTTTGCCTTGTGGTTCTTGTGAAACTATAAAACACTCATTATACTCGTTTCTCTTAATGTCCATTTGCTTCCCAATATAGAGTGCTTTCCATCCATTTTCGCGTTTTTTGTAGGTAACAATTTCAAAAACTCAAAATATACCTTTTTGGTAATGTTTTTCTATTTCTTCATTTTGGTTGGTTTGCATCCGTTTTAGCATTTTCTACGTAAAACACCGAAAAGACACGTTTTCGGTAATTTTGTTTTGTATTCCCATATAGACTGACTTTCTTGGGTTTTATCGTGTTGGTTCCTAACATGCTGAAAAACACTCATAAGACACTTTTCTGGCAAAGACGTTTAATTTCCCCATATAGGTGGCTTTGCATGCACTTTAGGGGTTTGGTACATAACAGTCCGAAAAAAAAAAAGCTAAATTTAAATTTTAGATAATGTTCTTATTTCATATAATTTTCTGAACTTTGCCCGAATTTTGGCATCTCTTTACCTGTGAAGATGAATAAGAATGAAAAAAAAAAAATTGTATTTTTTATTTATTTATTTGTTTTTTCTCAATAAAGAGTGTAATTTGTGGCTATTAGTTTTTCGTACTTAATGAACTTAAAAACACTCATAATACACGTTTCTCGTAATGTCCTTTCATTTCCCCAAAATAGGGTTCTTTGCATGTATTTAAGCGTTTTTATTGGTTACATGATCAAAAACACTGAAAATACATGTTTTTGGTAATCTTATTCTGTTTCACCATAAAGTGTATTTTGCATGCGTTTTAGTGTTTTGGTATATAAGGAGCTCAAAAACACTTAAAGGCAAATTCTTATTAAAAATTGGTTTCATTCCAATGTAATGTGATTGCCCTGCTTTTCAGTGCTTCTTTGCCTAACACGCTCAAAAACACTCAAAAGACATTTTTCTGGTAATGTCATTTTTTTTCCCACATCAAGCTGGTTTCGCATGCAATTTGGTGTTTTGGTAACTAAGAATGTAAAAAAAGCACTCAAAATACACACATTTAGTAAGATTGTTCTGTTTCTCAATTAAGAGTGTTGTTCATGAGTTTCAGCATTTTGGTATCTACGAAACTTCTTCATATACACTAGCTTTTGCATTTTTTGCCTTATGGTTCTTTTGTACTATAAAACACTCATTATACACTTTTCATGCAATGTCCTTTTCTTTCCCATTATAGAGTGCTTTGCATTAATTTTCGTGTTTTTTATAGGTAAAAAGCTCAAAAACACTCAAAATATACCTTTTTGGTAATGTTTTTCTATTTCTTTATATTGGTTTGTTTGCATCCGTGTTAGTGTTTTTCTACGTAAAACACTGAGAAGACACGTTTCCAATAATTTTGTTTTGAATTCCCATATAGAGTGAGTTCCTTATTATTTATTGTTTTGGTGCCTAACATGCTGAACAACACTCAAAAGAGAGATTTCTGATAAGGTGGTTGAATTTCCTTATATAGGAGGCTTTGCATGCACTTTAGGGTTTGGTATATAAAAAAGCTAAAATTAACTTTTATGGCAATATTCTTTTATCATATATTTGCCCTGAATTTTCCCAGAATTTTGGCATTTTGGTACCTATGAAGATAAATAAAAATAAATAAAAAAAAATGCTATTTTTTTTTTTTTATTTATTTATTTTTTCTCAATAAAGAGTGTTATTTGTGGGATTTACCTTTTTGGTACTTAAGATTATTAAAAACACTCATAATACACGTTTCTCGTAATGTCCTTTCGTTTCCCAAACAAAAGGTTCTTTGCATGTATTTAGGCGTTTTTATAGATAACGAGATCAAAAACACTCAAAATACAAGGTTTTGGTAATTTTATACTGTTTCCCTATAAAGTGTGTTTTGCAAGCGTTTTAGCAGTTTTGTATAAAAGGAGCTCAAAAACACTTAAAGGCAAGTTCTTGGTAAAAAATGGTTTTATTCCAATATAATGTGATTGTCCTGCTTTTGAGTACTTTATTACCTATCACGTTGAAAAACATTCAAAAGATACTTTTCTGGTAAAGTCATTTTTTCCCCACAAAATTATTTTCGCATGTAATTTGGGGTTTTTGGTAACTAAGAGTGTGAAAAGCACTCAAAATACGCGCATTTAGTAAGGTTGTTCTGTTTCTCAATTAAGAGTGTTATTCATGAGTTTCAGCATTTTGGTATTTAAGAAATCTCTCCATATACACGAGTTTTTGCGTTGTTTGCTTTGTGGTTCTTTTGAACTATAAAACTCTCATTATACACTTTTCTTGCAATGTCCTTTTGTTTCCCAATATAGAGTACTTTGCATCAATTTTCGCGTTTTTGTAGGTAAAAAGCTCAAAAACACTCAAAATATACATTTTTGGTAACGTTTTTCTATTTCTTAATATTGGTTAGTTTGCATCCGTTTTAACGTTTTTCTTTGTAAAAACACTGAGAAGACACGTTTTTAGTAACTTTGTTTTAGATTCCCATATAGAGTGAGATCCTTATTATTTATCGTTTTGGTGCCTAACATGCTAAAAAAAACACACAAAACAAAGATTTCTGGTAAGGTCGTTTAATTTCCTCATATTGGAGGCTTTGCTTGCACTTTAGGGTTTGATACATAACAGTCCGAAAAAAAAAAGCTGAAATTAACTTTTTTTTATAATATTCTTTTAACACATAATTGCCCTGAATTTTTCCAGAATTTTGGCATCTCGGTACCTATCAAGATGAATAACAAAAAAAAAATCCTATTTATTTATTTATTTTATTTTTTTCTAAATAAAGAGTGTTATTTGTGAGTTTTAGGTTTTTGGTACTTAAGGAACTTATAAAAACATTCATAATACACGTTTCTCGTTATGTCCTTTTGTTTCCCAAACATAATGTTCTTTGCATGTACTTAAGCGTTTTTATAGATAATATCATCAAAAACACGCAAAATACATGTTTTTTTGTAATGTTATTCTGTTTCTCCATAAAGTGTGTTTTTCATGCGTTTTAGCGGTTTGGTATATAAGGGGTTAAAAAACACTTAAAGGCAAATTCTTCGTACAAATTGGTTTTATTCTCATGTAATGTGATCGTTCTGCTTTTTAGTACTTTGTTGCATATCACGCTCAAAAACAATCAAATGACACTTTTCCAGTAATGTCATTTTTTTCCCAAATGAAGCTAGTTTCGCATGTAATTTGGCATTTTTGTAACTAAGAATGTGAAAAACGGATGCAAACCAACCAATATGAAGAAATAGAATAACATTACCAAAAAGATATATTTTGTTACCTACAAAAAATGCGAAAATGGATGGAAAGCACTCTATATTGGGAAACAAAAGAACATTACGAGAAACGTGTATAATGAGTGTTTTATAGTTTCACACAAACCACAAGGCAAAAAACGCAAAAAACTCGTGTATATAGAGAAGTTTCTTACATACCAAAATGCTGAAATGCATGAGTAACACTTTTAATTGAGAAACAGAACTACCTTACCAAATGTGTGTTTTTTTAGTGTTTTTCACATTTTTAGTTACGAAAATCCCAAATTACATGCGAAACTATCTTTATGTGAGAAAAAAAATGATATTACAAGAAAAGTGTCTTTTGAGTGTTTTTGAGCGTGATATGCAGCAAAGCACTAAAAAGCAGAACAATCACATTACATGGGAATAAAACCAACTTTTACGAAGAACTTGCCTTTAAGTGTTTTTTTAACTCCTTACATACCAAAACGCTAAAACGCATGGAAAATACCCTTTATGGAGAAACAGAGTAACATTACCAAAAACATGTATTTTGAGAGTTTTTGATCATTTTATTTATAAAAACGCTTAAATACATGCAAAGAACCTTAGGTTTGGGAAACGAAAGGACATTTAGAGAAACGTGTATTATGAGTGTTTTTATGTTCCTTAAGTACCAAAAAAGCTAAAACCCACAAATAACACTCTTTATACAGAAAAAAAAATAATAATATAAAATAATTTTTTTTTTGTTATTCATCTTCATAGGTACTAAGTTGCCAAAATTCTGGCAATATTCTTTAGGAATCGAAAACAAAATTACTGAAAACGTGTCTTTTCGGTGTTTTACGTAGAAAAACGCTAAAACGGATGCAAACCAACCAATATGAAGAAATAGAATAACATTACCAAAAAGGTATATTTCAAGTGTTTTTGAGCTTGTTACCTACAAAAAACACGAAAATGGATGCAAAGCACTCCTTATTGGGAGAGAAAAGGACATAACGAGAAACGTGTATAATGAGTGTCTTATTATTTTCGGGCAAAAGAACTTGTGGTTCACAAGAACCAGAACGCAAAAAACGCAAAAATTCGTGTATATAAAGAAGTTTCTTAGTTACCAAAATGCTGAAACTCATGAATAACAATCTTAATTGGGAAACAGAACAACATTACCAAATGTGTGTATTTTGAGTGTTTTTTTTCACATTCTTAGTTAGCAAAACCCCAATTAGCACGCGAAAATAGCTTTATGTGGGAAAAAAATGACATTACCCGAAGTGTCTTTTGAGTGTTTTTTGAGCGTGTTAGGCAATAAATCACTAAAAAGCAAGGCAATCGTATTACATTGGAATAAAACCAACTTTTGCCAAGAACTTGCCTTGAAGTGTTTTTCAGCTCCTTACATACCAAATCGCTAAAACGCATGCAAAACACTCCTTTATGCAGAAGCAGAATAACATTACCAAAAACAAGTGTTTTTGAGTTTTTTATCATATTATCTATAAAAACGCTTAAATACATACAAAGATCCCTATATTTGGGAAAGGAAAGGACATTACGAGAAATGTGTATTATGAATGTTTTGAAGTTCTTTAAGCACCAAAACGTTAAAACCTACAAATAACACTCTTTATAAAGAAAAAAAAAATAAATATAATATTAGCATTTTTATTTTTTGTTATTGATGTTCATAGGTACCAAGACGCCAAAATTCTGCCAAAATTCAGGGAAATTATGTGGAAAAATTATGTGGAAAAAGGTAATTTTATCTTTTTTTCGGAGTTATGTACCAAACTATAAAGTGTATCCATAGCCACCTATTTGAGAAAATTTAACGACTTTACAAGAAAAGAAACCTATCTTTTTTGAGTGTTTTTCCGCAAGTTAGGCACCAAAACGATAGATAATTTGAAAGTCACTCTATATGGAAATCCAAAACAAAATTACTGAAAACGTGTCTTTTAAAAGATTTACGTACAAAAATGCTAAAACGGATGCAAACTAACCAATATGAAAAAATAGAATAACATTACCAGAAATTTATATTTTGTGTGTTTTTGAGCTCGTTACATAAAAAAAAAGAACTTGCCTTTTAGTGTTTTTGACACGCATTTAGTAAGGTTGTTCTGTTTCTCAATTAATAATGTTATTCATGAGTTTCAGCATTTTGGTATCTAGGAAAATTCTCCATATACGCGAGTTTTTGCGTTTTTTGCATTGTGATTTTTTTGAACTATAAAACATTCATTATACACTTTTCTTGCAATGTCCCTTTGTTTCCCAATATAGAATGCTTTGTATCAATTTTTGCGTTTTTTGTAGGTAACAAGCTCAAAAACACTCAAAATATACATTTCTGGTAATGTTTTTCTGCTTCTTAATATTGGTTGGTTTGCATCAGTTTTAGCGTTTTTCTACGTAAAACACTGAGAAGACACGTTTTCAGTAATTTTATTTTGGATTCCCACATATAGTGAGTTCCTTATTATTTATCGTTTTGATGCCTAATATGCTGAAAAACACCCAAAAGACAGATTTCTGGTAAGATCTTTAATTTCCTCATATGCGAGGCCTTGCATGTCTTTTGAGTGTTTTTGAACGTGTTGCGCAATAAAGCACTAAAAGGAAGGGCAATCACATTACATGGGAATAAAACCAAATTATACCAAGAACTTGCCATTAAGTGTTTTTTTGAGCTCCTTACATACCAAAACGCTAAAACGCATGCAAAATACATTTGATGGAGAAACCGAATAATATTACCAAATCCATGTATTTTGAGTGTTTTTGATCATGTTATCTATAAAAACGCTTAAATACATGCAAAGAACCTTATGTTTGGGAAACGAAAGGTTATGTACCAAACCCTAAAGTCACCTATATAAGGAAGTTAAAGGACTTTACCAGAAACCTGTCTTTTCAGTGTTTTTCAGCATGTTAGGCACCAAAACGATAAATAATATGGAAGTCAGTCAATATGTGAATCGAAAAGAAAATTACTGAAAACGTGTCTTTTCAGTGTTTTACGTAGAAAAACGCTAAAGCGGATACAAACCATTACCATTACCAAAAAGATATATTTTGAATGTTTTTGAGCTTGTTACCTACAAAAAATGCAAAAATGTAGGTAAAGCACTCTATATTAGGAAAAAAAAGGACATTAGGTGAAACGTGTATAATGAGTGTTTTATAGTTTTAAAAGAATCACAAGGCAATAAACGCAAAAACTCGTGTATATAGAGAAATTTCTTAAATACCAAAATGAATAAATGCATGAATAACACTTTTTTTTAGATAAACAGAACTACCTTACCAAATTGTGTATTTTGAGTATTTTTCACATTCTTAGTTACGAAAATGCCAAATTACATGCGAAACTACCATCATTTGGGAAAAAAAATGACATTACCAGAAAAGTGTCTTTTGAGTGTTTTTCAGTGCACTAAAAAGCAGAACGATCACATTACATGGGAATAAAACCAACTTTTACGAAGAATTTGCCTTTAAGTGTTTATTAACCCCCTTATATACCAAACCGCTAAAACGCATGCAAAACAAACTTTATGGAAAAACAGAATAACATTACCATAAACATGTATTTTGAGTGTTTTTGATCATGTTATCTATAAAAACGCTAATGTACATGCAAAGAACATTATGTTTGGGAACCAAAAGGACATTACGAGAAACATGTATTATGAGTGTTTTTTAAGTTCCTTAAGTAGCAAAAAGCTAAAACCCACAAATAACACTCTTTATTTAGAAAATAAAAAAATTAAAATAATTAAATAAATAGGATTTTTTTTTTTTTTATAATTCATATTCATAGGTACCGACATGCCAAAATTCTGGGAAAATTCAGGGCAATTATGTGATAAAATAATATTATCAAAAAAGTTAATTTCAGCTTTTTTTTTCGAACTGTTATCTACCAAACCCTAAAGTGCATGCAAAGCCTCCTATATGAGGAAATTAAACGACCTTAAAAGAAATCTGTCTTTTGAGTGTTTTTTTTCAGAATTTTAGGCACCAAAACGATAAATAAATAAGTAACTCACTTTATATGGGAATCCAAAACAAAACTACTGAAAACGTGTCTTCTCAGTGATTTACGTAGAAAAACGCTAAAACGGATGCAAACCAACCAATATAAAAAAATAGAAAAACATTACCAAAAATGTATATTTTGAGTGTTTTTGAGCTTGTTACCTACAAAAAACGCGAAAATTGATGCAAAGCACTCTATATTAGGAAATAAAAAGGACATTGCAAGAAAAGTGTACGAGTATAATGAGTGTTTTATAGTTCAAAAGAACAAAAAGGCAAAAAACGCAAAAACATGTGGATATGGAGGTTTCCTAGATACCAAAAATGCTTAAACTCATGAATAACATTCCTAATTGAGAAACAGAACAACCTTAATAAATGCCTGTATTTTGAGAGCTTTTTACATTTTTAGTTACCAAAACCCCAAATTGCATGCGAAACCAGCTTTATGTGAAAAAAAAAATGACATTACCAGAAAAATGTCTTATGAGTGTTTTTGAGCATGATAGCCAATAAAGCACTAAAAAGCAGGGCAATCACATTACTTTGAATAAAACCAATTTTTATCAAGAACTTGCCTTTAAGTGTTTTTGAGCTCCTTATATACTAAACCGCAAAAACGCATGCAAAACAAACTTTATGGAGAAACAGAATGAAATTACCAAAAACATGTATTTTCAGTGTTTTTGATCATGTTATCTATAAAAACGCTTAAATACATGAAAAGAACCTTATGTTTGGGAAACAAAAGGACATTATGAGAAACGTATATTATGAGTGTTTTTTAATTTGTTAAGTACCAAAAACCTAAAACCCACTCTTTATTTAGAAAAAATAAATAAATAAATATAAAAATAAATTTTTTTTATTTTTTTTATTCATCTTCATAGGTACCGAAATGCCAAAAATCTGGGAAAATTCAAGACAATTATATGATAAGAGAATATTATCAAAAAAGTTGATTTTAGCTTTTTTTTCGGACTGTTATGTACCAAACCCTAAACTGCATGCAAGGCCTTTTATATAAGGAAATTAAACGACCTTACCAGAAATCTGTCTTTTGAGTGTTTTTCAGCATGTTAGGCACCAAAATGATAAATAATAAGGAACTCACTTTATATGGGAATCCAAAACAAAATCATTGAAAACGTGTCTTCCCAGTGTTTTACGTAGAAAAACGCTATAATGGGTGGAAACCAACCAATATCAAGAAATAGAAAAAACATTACCAAAAAGGTATATTTTGAGTGTTTTTGAGCTTGTTACCTACAAAAAAAAACGCTAAAATTGATACAAAGCACTCTGCATTGGGATGCAAAGGGACATTGCGAGAAAAGTGTATAATGAGTGTATAATAGTTCAAAAGAACAACAAGGCAAAACACGCAAAAACTCGTGTATATGGAGAAGTTTCCTAGATACCAAAATGCTGAAACTCATGAATAACACACTTAATTGAGAAACAGAACAACCTTACCAAATTCGTGTATTTTGAGTGTTTTTCATATTTTTAGTTACCAAAAACCCAAATTTCATGCACAACCAGATTTAAGTGGGAAAACATAATATTTCCAGAAAAATGTCTTTTGAGTGTTTTTGAGCGTGACAGGCAATAAAGCACTAAAAAGCAGGGCAATCACTTTTCATTGGAATAAACCCAATTTTTACCAAGAACTTGCCTTTAAATGTTTTTGAGCTCCTTATATACCAAACCGCTAAAATGCATGCAAAACAAACTTAATGGAGAAACAGAATAACATTACCAAAACATGTAACTTGGGTGTTTTTTATCATGTTATCTATAAAAACGCTTAAATACATGCAAAGAACATTATGTTTTGGAAACAAAAGGACATTATGAGAAACGTGTATTATAAGTGTTTTTTTTTTAAGTTCCTTAAGTACCAAAAAGCTGAAACCCACCAATAACACTCTTTATTTAGAAAAAAAAAATAGGATTTTTTTTTTCCATCTTCATAGGTACCGAGATGCAAAAATTCTGGGAAAATTCAGGAAAATTATATGAACAAAATAATATTATCAAAAAAGTTAATTTTAGCTTTTTTAAGCTAAAATTTTTTAAGCTAAAAAAAAAGCTTTTTAAATGTTTTTGAGCTCCTTATATACCAAACCGCTAAAATGCATGCAAAACAAACTTAATGGAGAAACAGAATAACATTACCAAAACATGTAACTTGGGTGTTTTTTATCATGTTATCTATAAAAACGCTTAAATACGTGCAAAGAACATTATGTTTTGGAAACAAAAGGACATTATGAGAAACGTGTATTATGAGTGTTTTTTTTTTAAGTTCCTTAAGTACCAAAAAGCTGAAACCCACCAATAACACTCTTTATTTAGAAAAAAAAAATAGGATTTTTTTTTCCATCTTCATAGGTACCGAGATGCGAAAATTCTGGGAAAATTCAGGAAAATTATATGAACAAAATAATATTATCAAAAAAGTTAATTTTAGCTTTTTTTTCGGAATGTTATGTACCAAACCATAAAGTGCATGGAAAACCTCCTATATGAGGAAATTAAACGAACTTAACAGATATTTGTCTTTTGAGTGTTTTTCAGCAAGTTAGGCACCAAAACGATAAATAATAAGGAACTCACTCTATATGGGAATCCAAAACAAATTTACTGAAAATGTATTTTCTTAGTGTTTTACGTAGAAAAACGCAAAAACTCGTGTATATAAAGAAGTTTCTTAGATACGAAAATGCTGAAACTCATGAATAACAATCTTAATTGAGAAACAGAACAACCTAAGCAAATGCCTGTATTTTTAGTGTTTTTCATATTCCTAGTTAGCAATACCCAAAACAGCATGCGAAACTAGCTTTATGAGGGAAAAAAAATTACATTAACAGAAGTGTCTTTTAATTGTTTTTTTTAGCGTGTTAGGCAATGAAGTACTAAAAAGCAGGGCAATCACATTACATGAGAATAAATCCACCTTTTACCAAGATTTTGCCAATATGTGTTTTTGAGCTCCTTACATACCAAACCGCTAAAACGCATGGAAAACAAACTTTATGGAGAAACAGGATAACATTACCAAAAACATGTATTTTTGATAATGTTATCTATAAAAACGCTTAAATACATGCAAAGAACCTTATGTTTGGGAAACAAGGACATTACGAGAAACGTGAATTATGAGTGTTTTTAAGTTCCTTGACTACTAAAAAGCTAAAACCCACAAATAACACTCGTTATGTAGAAAAAATAAAAATAAATAAATAAATAAACAAAAGGATTTTTTTTTTTTTTTTTTTGTTATTCAACTTCATAGGTAACGAGATGCCAAAATTCTGGGAAAAATTAGGGCAATTATATGATAAGCGAATATTATCAAAAAAAGTTGATATTAGCTTTTTTTCGGACTGTTATGTACCAAACACTAAAGTGCATGCAAAGCCTCCTATATGAGGAAATTAAACGACCTTACCAGAATTCTGTGTTTTGAGTGTTTTTCAGCATGTTAGGCACCAAAACGATAAATAATAAGGAACTCACTCTATGTGGCAAACCAAAACAAAATTACTGAAAACGTGTTTTCTCATTGTTTTACGTAGAAAAACGCTAAAACGGCTGCAAACCAATCAATATCAAGAAGTAGAAAAACATTACCAAAAAGGAATATTTTGAGTGTTTTTGAGCTTGTTACCTAAAAAAAAACGCGAAAATTGATACAAAGCACTCTATATTGGGAAAAAAAGGACATTGCGAGAAAAGTGTATAATGAATGTTTTATAATTTAAAAGAACCACAAGGCAAAAAACGCAAAAACTCGTGTACATGGAGAAGTTTCCTATATACCAAAATGCTGAAACTCATGAATAACACTCTTAATTGAGAAACAGAACAACTTTACTAAATGCGTGTATTTTGACTGCTTTTCACATTCTTAGTTACCAAAATCCCAAATTGCATGCGAAACCAGCTTTATGTGGTAAAAATATGACATTACCAGAAAAGTGTCTTTTGAGTGTTTTTGAGCGTGATAGGCAATAAAGCACTAAAAAGCAGGGGAATCACTTTACATGGCAATAAAATCAATTTTTACCAAGAACTTGCCTTTAAGTGTTTTGAGCTCCTTAGATACCAAAAACGCTAAAACGCATGCAAAACACACTTTATGGAGAAAGAGAATAGCATTACCAAAAACATATATTTTGAGTGTTTTTGATCATGTTACCAATAAAAACGCTTAAATACATGCAAAGAACCCTATTTTTGGGAAATGAAAGGACATTGCGAGAAACGTGTATTACGAGTGTTTTAAGATCATTATTTACCAAAAAGCTAAAAGCCACAAATAACACTCTTTATTGAGAAAAAATAAATAAATAAAAAAAAATACGATATTTTTTTCTTTCTTTTTCATCTTCGCAGGTATCTAGATGCCAAATTTTGTGCAAATTTCAGGAAATTATGAGTTAATTATCAAAAAAAATTAATTTAGGTTTTTTTTTCTTACTGTTTAGTACGAAACCCTAAAATGCATGGAAAGCCACCTATATGGGGAAATTAAACGTCTTTGCCAGAAAACTGTCTTATGAGTGTTTTTCAGCTTCTTAGGCACCATAACCGTAAATAACATGCAAGTCACTCTATATGGGAATCTAAAACAAAATTACTGAAAATGTGTCTTTTCGGTGTTTTACGTAGAAAAACGCTAAATTGGATGCAAACCAACCAATAAGAAGAAATAAAATTACATTACATTTTGAGTGTTTTTGAGCTTGTTACCTACAAAAAACGCGAAAATGGATGCAAAGCACTCCCTATTGGGAAACAAAAGGACATTACGAAAAACGTGTATAATGAGTGTCTAATTATTTTTGAGAAAAAGAACTTGTGGTTCACCAGAACCACAAGTCAAAAAACGCAAAAACTAGTGTACATAAAGAAATTTCTTAGATAATAAAATGCTGAAACTCTTGAATAACAATATTAACTGAGAAACAGAACATTCTTACCAAATGCGTGTATTTTGAGTGTTTTTCACATTCATAGTTAGCAAAACCCCAAATAGATCGCGAAACTATGTTGGAAAAAAAAGACATTACCAGAAGTGTCTTTTGAGTGTTTTTGAGCGTGTTAGACAATAAATCACAAAAAAAAAACAGGGCAATCACATTACATGGGAATAAAACCAACTTTTTACCAAGAACTTGCCTTGAAGTGTTTTTGACCTCCTTACAAACCAAAACGCTAAAACGCATTCAAAAAATCATTTATGGAGATTTAGAATAACATTACTAAAAACATGTGTTTTAAGTGTTTTTGATCATGTTACCTACAAAAAACGCTTAAATACATGCAAAGAACCCTATGTTTGGGAAACGAAAGGACATTACGAGAAACGTGTATTAGGACCGTTTTTAAGTTCCTTAAGTACCAAAACGTTAAAACCCATAAATAACACTCTGTATAGAGAAAAAAAATAAATACAAATAGCTTTTTTTCTTATATTGATTTTCATAGGTACCAAGACGCCAAAATTCTGCCAAAATTCAGGAAATTTATGTGGAAAAAAGAACATTATCAAAAAAGTTAATTATAGCTCTTTTTCGGATTTTTATGTACCAAACTCTAAAGTGCATGCCACCTATATAAGGAAGTTAAACGACTTTACCAGAAAGCTGTCTTTTCAGTGTTTTCCAGCATGTTAGGCACCAAAACGATAAATAATATGGAAGTCAGTCAATATATGAATCCAAACCAAAATTACTGAAAACGTGTCTTTTCAGTGTTTTAAGTAGAAAAACGCTAAAACGGATGCAATCCAACAAATATGAAGAAATAGAATAACATTACCAAAAAGTGTTTTTGAGCTTTTTACCTACAAAAAACGCGCAAAAGGATGGAAAGCCCTCTATATTGGGAAGCAAAAGGACATTACGAGAAACGTGTATAATGAGTGTTTTATAGTTTCACAAGAACCAGAAGGCAAAAAATGCAAAAACTCGTGTATATAGAGAAGTTTCTTACATACCAAAACGCTAAAACTCATAAATAACACTTTTAATTGAAAAAAAGAACTACCTTACCAAATGTGTGTATTTTGAGTGTTTTTCACATTCTTAGTTACGAAAATCCCAAATTACATGCGAAACTAGCTTTATGTGGGAAAAAAATGACATTACCAGAAAAGTGACTTTTGAGTGTTTATGAGCGTTATATGCAAAAAAAAAAACACTAAAAAGCAGGGAAATCACATGACATGGGAATAAAACCAAATTTTACGAAGAACTTGCCTCTAAGTGTTTTTTTAACTCCTTACATACCAAAACGCTAAACGCATGCAAAACAACCTTTATGGAGAAACAGAATAACATTACTAAAAACATGTATTTTGATTGTTTTTGATCATGTTACCTATAAAATCGCCTAAATACATGCAAAGAACCCTATGTTTGTGAAGCGAAAGGACATTACGAAAATCGTGTATTATGAGTATTTTTAAGTTCCTTAAGTACCAAAAATCTAAAACCCACAAGTAACACTCTTTATAGAGAGAAAAAATAATTAAAAAATAGATTTTTTTTTGTTATTCATCTTCATAGGTAACGAGATGCCAAAATTCTGAGAAATTTCTGGGAAATTATGTGAAAAAAAAAAAATAATAATTTTAGCTTTTTCCGGAGTTATGTACGAAGTGCATGGAAACCCACCTATATGGGTAAGTTACACGACTTTACAAGAAACGTGTCTTTGGGTGTTTTCAGCAATTTCAACAGTATTACTTTTCAGTTTTAGCGTAGAACGCTAAAACGGATGCAAACCAACCAATATGAAGAAATAGAATAACATTACAAAAAAGTTGAGTGTTTTTGAGCTTGTTACAAAAAACGCAAAAATGATTCCAAAGGAGTCTATATTGGGAAAGAAAAGGATATTACAAGAAAATTGTATAATGAATGTATTAATAGTTTTCAAGAACCATAAGGCAAAAAACGCAAAACTCGTATATATGGAGAAGTTTCTTAGACACCAACATGCTGAAACTCATGAATAATACTCTTAATTGAGAAACAGAACAATTTTAGGAAATGAGTGTATTTTGAGTGTTTTTTTTCACATTCTTAGTGGTCCAACCCCAAATTACATGCGAAACTGTGGAAAAAAAATGAAATTTCTAGAAAAGTGTCTTTTTAGTGTTTTTCAGCGTGTTAGGCAATTAAGCACTAAAAAGCAGGGCAATCACATTACATGGGAATATAACCAACTTTTACCAAGAACTTGCCTTTAATTTTTTTTGAGCTCGTTACATACCAAAACGCTAAAACCCATGCAAAACACCCTTTATGGAAAAACAGAATAACATTATCAAAAACATGTATTTTGAGTGTTTTTGAGCTTGTTACCAATAAAAATGCTTAAAGACATGCAAAGAACCCTATGTTTGGGAATGAAAGGACATCACGGGGAATGTGTATTATGAGTGTTTATAAGTTCCTTAAGTACCAAAAAGCTAAAACCCACAAATAACACTCTTTATAGAGAAAAAAAAATAAAAAAAAATGAAAAAATAGCATTTTTTTTTATTGATCTTCATAGGCACTGAGATGCCAAATTTCTGGCAAAATTCAGGAAAATTACGTGAAAAAAGAATATTATGAAAGAGGTTAATTTTAGCTTTTTTTTGGACTGTTATGTACCAAACCCTAAAGTGTATGCAAAGCCACCTATATGGGGAAATTAAACGACTTTACAAGAAACCTGTCTTTTGAGTGTTTTTGAGTGCATGTTAGGCATCAAAACGATAAATAACATAGAAGTCACTCTATATGGGAATCCAAAACAAAATTACTGAAAACGTGTCTTTTCTGTGTTTTACGTAGAAAAATGCTAAAACGGATGGAAACCAACCAATATGAAGAAATAGAATAAAATTACCAAAAAGGTATATTTTGAGTGTTTTTGATCATGTTACCTATAAAAACGCTTAAATACATGTAAAGAATCTTATCTTTAGGAAACAATAGGACATTACGAGAAACGAGTATTATGAGTGTTTTTACGTTTCTTACGTACCAAAAAGCTTAAACCCACATATAACACTCTATATAGAGAAAAAAATAAATGAAAAAAAAAACATTTTTTTATTTTTTTTGTTATTAATCTTCATAGGTATCGAGATGCCAAAATTCTGGCAAAATTCAGGGAAATTATGTGAAAAAAGAATATCAAAAAAGTTAATTTTAACTTTTTTTCAGACCGTTATGTACCAAACCCTAAAGTGCATGTAGAGCCACCTATATTGGGAAATTAAACGACTTTACCTAAAACCTGTCTTTTGCCTTTTTTTCAATATATTAGGCACCAAAACAATAAATAATATGGAAATCACTCTGTATGGGAATCCAAAACAAAATTACTGAAAACGCTTCTTTTCAGTGTTTCACGTAGAAAAACGCTAAAAAGAAAGCAAATCAACCAATATCATGAAATAGAATAATATTACCAAAAATGTGTTTTTTGTGTTTTTGAGCGAAAATGGATGCAAATCTCTCTATATTCGGAAACAAAAGGACATTATATATATTTATATATATATATATATATATATATATATATATATATATATATATATATATATATATATATATATATATATATATATATATATATATATATATATATAGAATAACATTACCAAAAAGGTATATTTTGAGTCTTTTTGAGCTTCTTACTTACAAAAAACGCGAAAATGCATGCAATCCACTCTTTATTTGGAAACAAAAGGAGATTACGAGAAAAATGTATAATGAGTATTTTATAGTTTCACAAGAACCACAAGGCAAAAAACGCAAAAACTCGTGTATGTTTCTTAGTTTCTTAGATACCAAAATGCTGAAACTCATGAATAACACTCTGAATTCAGAAACAGAACAACCTTACCAAATGGGTGTATTTTGAGTGTTTTTCACATTCTTAGTTACCAGAACCCCAAATTGCATGCGAAACTATCTTTATGTGGGAAAGAAATGACATTACGAGAAAAGTGTCTTTTGAGTGTTTTTGAGCGTGTTAGGCAATAAAGCACTAAAAAGGAGGGCAATCATATTACATGGGAATAAAACCAACTTTTACCAAGAACTTGCCTTTGAGTGTTTTTGAGCTCCTTATATACCAAATCGCTAAAACGCATGCAAAACACCCTTTATAGAGAAACAGATTAACATTACCAAAAACATGTGTTTTGAATATTTTTGATCATGTTATCTCTAAAAATGCTTAAATACATGCAAAGAACCCTATGTCTGGGAAATGAATGGACATTACGAGAAACGTGTATTATGAGTGTTTTTAAGTTTCATAAGTACCAAAAAGCTAAAACATCTTTATAAAGAAAAAAAAATGGGATTTTTTTTTGTTTGGGGTATTCTTCATAGGTACCGAGATGCCAAAATTCTGGCAAAATTCAGTGAAATTATGTGAAAAAAGAACATTATCAAAAAAGTTAATTTTAGTTTTTTTTCCGGACTGTTTTGTATCAAACCTTAAAGTGCATGCAAAGCCAAATATATGAGGAAATTAAACGACTTTACTAGAAACCTGTGTTTTGAGTGTTGTTCAGCATGTTATTCACCAAAACAATAAATAATAAGGAAGTCATTCTATATGAGAATCCAAAACCAAATTACTGAAAACACGTCTTTTTCGTGTTTTACGTAGTAAAACGCTAAAACGGATGCAAACCAACCAATATGTAGAAATAGAATAAGATTACCAAAAATTATATTTTGAATGTTTTTGAGCCTTTTACTTACAAAAAACGCGAAAATGGATGCCTTTTAGCGGTTTGTTACCTAAGAAGTGAAAAAAAAAACGTTTCTCGTAATTTTTTTTTTTTTCCATTTAACCAAATAGGGTACTTGGAATGTATTTTGACGTTTTTCACGTAACAGCCTCAAAAACAATTAAAAAAAACTTGTTTTTTGGTAATGTTATTCTGTTTCTCCATCAAGGGTGTTTTGCATGCGTTTTAGCGTTCTGGTACCTAAGTTGCTCAAAAATACTGAAAAGAGACATTTTTGTTGATGTTTTGTTTTCCATTGCAGTGTGATTTCCATGCTTTTCATCGTTTTGGAGCTAGAACACTGATAAACACTCAAAAGACACCTTTCTAGAAAACTAGTCTCCTTTCGCATGCTTTGCATGTGTACTTAACAATGAGAAATACACTCCAATTACAAGTTTTTGGTAATATTATTATGTTCCTTGATGACGATTTTTTTTTTTTTTTTTGCATGCAGCTTAGGTTTTTGGTATGTAATAAGCTCAAAAACACTTAAAAGACACGTTTTCCTTAGTGTTGTTGTTCAAATCAAGTGATTTCCAAGCTTTATATCGATTTAGTGTCTAAACACTCCAAAGACACGTTTCTGGAAAAATCGTTTCACTTCCTCATAAAGATTACTTTGCATGCATTTTTGCGTTTTTTATGTAACAAGCTCATAAACACATAAAATACTTGTTTTTGGCAATTTCATTCTGTTTCTCCATAAAAAGAGTTTTGCAAACGTATTAGCGTTTTGGTACGTAAGAAGCTCAAAAAGATTGAAGACATGTTTTTGATAATGTTTTTTATTCCCATATGGTGATCTTTCCATGCTTTTTTAGCATTCTGGTACATAGCAGATTCATAAACATTCAAAAGACACGTTTCATTAAATTTAGTTTCGTTTGTTAGTTAGTTTGCTTCCATACATTTTGGCGTTTTGGCACCTAACAATATGAAAAAAAAAAACACTCAAAATACACGTTTTTGGTAATGTTGTTATGTTTATCCATACAGAGTGCTATTCTTGCGTTTTCACATTTTGCTACCTAAGAAGCTCAAATTTACTGTTTCTCATAATGACTTTTCTTTCTTCATATAGAACACTTTCCATATATTATGGTGTTTTTCTTCCTAACAAGCTCAAAAACTCTCAAATTTCTTTTGTGTGATATTATTCTGTTTTTCTATAAAGGGTGTTTTTCATGCATTTTACCTTCTTGGTACTTTTGGCAAAGTAGCTTTTTTTTTTTCCATGTATATGTGTATATGAACTTGTAAACCACAAAACAGTAAAAAGCATGAAAACTTCCCTATACTGGAAAAGCAAAAAACAATATTCCCCAAAAAACGTATTTTTTGGGGTATTTTTCAGCTACTTACGTACAAAAACGCTGAAATGCTTGCAAAATCTCCTTCATGGAAAAAACAAATAACCTTACCAGAAACTAGTATTTCATTTTATTTCTTAAGCTTGTCACGTACAAAAGTGCCAAAATGCATGCAAAGTGCACTATATATGGATACGAAAGTACATTACGAGAAACGTGCAGTATGAGTGTTTTCAACTTATTAGGTACCAAAACGCTAAAGCGAGTGAATAGCACTCTATATGGAGAAACAAAAACGCTAAAATGCATGCAAAGCATTATATATGAGGGAAAATACGACACTTCTAGAAACGTGTCTTTTTCAGTGTTTGTAAGCGTATTAGGTACCAAAACGCTAAAAAGCAAGGAAAGAACCATACATGGGAAAACAAAACATTACAAAAAAGTCTTTTCATTGTTTTGAGCTACTTACGAGTACATGCTAAAACGCAAAGGCGCATGCAAAACACCTTTTATGGAGAAACAGCAAAACGTGTATTTTTAATGTTTTAAGATAATTACGTAAAAACATTCAAAATTCATGTAAAGTTCCCAATATGGGGAAACAAAAAGGCATTACGAGAAACGTATATTATAAGTGCTTTACACCTTATTAAGTTGAAAAATACGAAAATGCATGAATACCACTCTATATGGAGTAACAGAGCAACATTATTAAAAACGTGTATTTTGTTTGTTTTCACAATGTTATGTACCAAAACGTCGAAATTCATGCAAGAGAAACGTGAATTTTGAGTGTTTATGAGCGTGTTAGGCACCAAAACTCTAAAAAAATAAAAAATGGAAAGCATCCTTCCTATACTGGAATACAAAACAAAATTACAAAAAAAAAAATAGTATTTTTTTTAGTGTTTTTGAGCTACTTCTATATCAGAACGCTTGAACAGACGCAAAACACGCTTTACGGAGAAACAAAATAACAATACAAAAAAAAAAAAATATATATATATATATATATATATATATATATATATATATATATATATATATATATATATATATATATATATATATATATATATATATATATATATATATATATATATATATATTTTCAGTGTTTTTGAGGTATGTAAGTAGAATAACGCCGAAATGTATGCAAAGTTCCCTATGCCGGAAAACGAAGACATTTCGAGAAACGTGTATTATGAGAGCTTTTGAGCTTTTTAGGTACCAAACACAAAGGCACCTTAATAGTACTCTATATGGAGAAACAAAACAACACGAATGAAAATATATATTTTGAGTGGTTTTCATATTATTAGGTACCAAAGCGCAAAAATACATGCAAAGACCTCTAAAAGACGACACAAAACGAAATTACAAGAAACCTATCTTTTGAGAGTGTTTCTACGTGTTAGGCACCAAAACAATAAGAGGTATGAAAAGAGCACTATGTTGGAAGGGAAAAAGAAATAACCAACAAAGTGACTTTTCACGTGTTTGGAAGTTTTTAAATTTATAATGTACCAAAACGATAAAATATGCAAAACACCCTTCCTGCAGAAACATAAAACATTACCAAAAAAGAGCATTTTGAGCGATTTTTCAGCTTGTTATGTACAAAAGCGTCAAAATGCATATAAAGTACCCTATATAAGAAAACGAAGACATTAAGAGAAACCAGTATTATGAGTTTTTTTTTTTTTTTAGCTTATTAGGTACCGAAACGATAAAACGCACGATTTGTCTTATGTATGGAGAAAACGTGTATTTCAAAAGTATTTAGCTTTGTTAGGTATCAAAACACCAAAATGCATGCAAAGCACCCGATATGGGCAAAATAAACGACATTTCCAGAAAAATGTCTTTTGAGAGTTTATGAGTGTGTTAGGCACAAAAAGCTCTTAAAAAGCATGGAAAGTACCGTAAATGGGAAAACATTGTTTTGAGCTACTTACGTACCAAACTGCTAAAACAGTTGGAAAACACACTTTATGGAGAAACTCAACAGATTTACCAAAAACATGCATTTTGAGAAATTTTGCGCCTGTTACGTACAAAAACGATAAAATACATGCAAATAACCCTAAAAGGGGAAAAGAATACATTAAAAGAAACGTATATTTTGAGTAGTATTGAGCTTCATAGGTACCAGAACACTAAAACGTATGAATAATACTCTATATGCAGAAACAGAACAAGATTAACCAAAACTTGTGTTTTAAGGCTTTTTTCACGTTATTAGGTACCGCAACGCGAAAATGCATGCAAAGCATACTATATGGGGAAAGGAAACATTTCCAGAAACATGTCCTTTCAGTGTTTATGAGCGTGTTAGGTACCAAGAAGCTAAAAACCAAGGAAAGCACCCTATAGGAGAAAACAAAAGATTACAAAAACTTTTCATTTCAGTGCTTATGAGCTACTTACATACAAAAACACTTAAACGCATCCAAAACGCATTTTTTGGAAAAAAAAAACTTAATAACATTACCAAAAAAAGTATATTTTCAATGTTTTGAGCTTCTTAACCCCCCCCCAAAAAAAAAAAAGTAACCAAAGGCATTATGAGAAACTTATATTAAGAGCGTTTTTGAGCTTCTCAGGTACCAAAACGCGAAAATGCATGAATAATACTCTCTTTGGAGAAACACAACAATATTAGATACCAACACGCTAAAAAGCAACGAAAACTCTCTATTTGGAAAAGCAAAACATTATCAGAAGCGTGTCTTTTGAGAGCTTTTATAGCTACTTACGTACCAAAACGCTAAAATGCATACAAAGCACATTTTATGGAGAAACAGAATAACATTACCAGAAACGTGTATTTTGAGTTTTTTTTTATCTTACGTACAAAAAAAAAAAAATACATGCAAAGTATCCTAAATGGCGATACGAAAAGAAATAAAATGACACTTCATTTATCAGTGTTTTTGAGATTTTTAGGTAGCAAAATGCACAAACGCATGTATAACATTATATATGAAGAAACAGAACATTACCGAAAACGTATATTTTGAGCATTTTTCACATTGTTACGTAACAAAAACACCAAAATGCATGGAAATCACCCAATATGGATAAAATAATGGACATTACGAGAAAGATGTATTATTAGTGTCTTTGAGCGTCTTAGGTACCAAACGCAAAAACTATTTAGTACCACTGTATATGGAGAAACAGAACATTACCAAAAACGTTTATTTTGAGTGTTTTTCACAATTTTATGTACCATAACGTCAAAATGCCTCCAGAGCACCATCTATGGGGAGATGAAACGACATTTCCAGAAACATGTCTTTTGAGTGTTGATGAACGTGTTAGGTACCAAAGTTATAAAAAAAAAAACATTGAAAGCTATCTATATGAAAGAACAAGACAACCAAAAATTTTTCTTTTTGGTATTTTCAGCTACTTACGTACCATAACGCTGAGATGTATGCAAAGCACACTTTGCATGTGGAAACGAAAAGACATTGGAAGAAACTTTTATAATAACTGTTTTTTTTTATTTCTTAGGTACCAAGACCTATTTGACGCATTGAAGAGCACTCTATATGGAGAAAAGAACAAAATTACCAAAAATGTGCTTTTTAAGTGTTTTTCACATTGTTAGGTACGAAAACACTCTATAAAGAATGTTATTTGTGGGTTTTAGCTTTTTCATACTTAACGAACTTAAAAAAAACTCATAATACACGTTTCTCGTAAAGTCCTTTCATTTTCAAAATATAGGGTTCTTTGCATGTATTTAAGCTTTTTTTATAGGTAACATGATCAAAAACACTCAAAATACATGTTTTTGGTAATGTTATTCTGTTTCTCCATAAAGGGTGTTCTGCATGCGTTTTAGCGTTTTGATATGTAAGGAGCTCAGAAACACTTAAAGGCAAGTTCTTGGTAAAAGTTGATTTTATTCCCATGTCATGTGATTTCCCTGCTTTTTAGTGCTTTATTGCCTATCACGCTCAAAAACACTCAAAAGACACTTTTCTGGTAATGTCATTTTTTTCCCACATAAAGCTAGTTTCCCATGCAATTTGGAGTTTTGGTAACTAAGAATGTGAAAAGCACTCAAAATACACAAATTTGGTAAGGTTTTTTTGTATTCTTAATTAAGAGCGTTATTCCTAAGTTTCAGCATTTTGGTATCTAAGAAAATTCTTTATATACACGAGTTTTTGCGTTTTTTGCCTTGTGGTTCTTGTGAAACTATAAAACACTTATTATACTCGTACACGTTTCTCGTAATGTCCTTTTGTATCCCAATATAGAGTGCTTTCCATCCATTTTCGCTTTTTTTGTAGGTAAGAAGCTCAAAAACATTCACAATATACCTTTTGGTAATATTATTCTATTTCTTCATATTCGTTGGTTTGCATCCTTTTTAGCGTTTTTTTACGTAAAACACTGAAAAGACACTTTTTCAGTAATTTTGTGATGGATTCCCATTTTGAGTGACTTCCATATTATTTATCGTTTTGGTGCCTAACATGCTGAAAAACGCTCAAAACACAGGTTTCTGGTAAAGTCGTTTAATTTCCCAATATAGGTGGCTTTGCATCCACTTTAGGGTTTGGTACATAACAGTCCGAAAAAAAAGCTAAAATTAACTTTTTTTTCATAATATTCTTTTCTCACATAATTTTCCTGAATTTTGCCACAATTTTGGCATCTCGGTACCTATGAAGATAAATAAAAAAAAAAAAAATAGTTTTTATATTTATTTACTTTTTTCTCTCTAAAGAATGTTATTTTAGGGTTTTAGCTTTTTGGTACTTAAAAAAAAACAAACTCATAATACACGTTTCTCGAAATGTTCTTTCGTTTCCCAAACATAAGGTTCTTTGCATTATTAGAGTTTTTATAGGTAACATAATAAAAATACTCAAAATACATGTTTTTGGTAATGTTATTAAGGGGTGTTTTGCATGCGTTTTAGCTCAAAAATACTTAAAGGCAAGTTCTTGGTAAAAGTTGGTTTTATTCCCATGTAATACGATTGCTCTCCTTTTTAGTGCTTTATTGCCTAACACGCTCAAAAACACTGAAACACTGGTAATGTCACTTTTTTCCCCACATAAAGCTAGTTTCGTATGCAATTTGGGGTTTTGGTAACTAAGAATGTGAAAAACACTGAAAATACACGTATTTAGTAAGGTTGTTCTGTTTCTCAATTAAGAGTGTTATTCAGGAGTTTCAGCATTTTGGTATCTCCATATATACGAGTTTTTGCGTTTTTTGCCTTGTGGTTCTTCAGAATCTATAAAACACTCATTATACACATTTCTCGTAATGTCCATTTGTTAACCAATATAGAGAGTTTTGCAATCATTTTCGCGTTTTTTGTAAGTAAAGAGCTCAAAAACACTCAAAATGTACCTTTTTGGTAATGTTTTTCTATTTTTTCATTTTGTTTGGTTTGCATCCGTTCTAGCGTTTTTCTACGTAAAACACGGAAAAAACACGTTTTCAGTAATTTTGTTTTGGATTTCACATACAATGACTTCCATATTATTTATTGTTTTGGTGACTAAATGCTGAAATCACTCACAACACAGGTTTCTCGTAAAGTCTCGTAAAGGGTGTTTTGCATACATCTCAGCGTTATGGTACGTAAGTAGCTGAAAATACCCAAAAGATAAATTTTTGGTTGACTTGTTCTTTCATATAGGTAGCTTTCCATGCTTTTTATAACTTTGGTACCTAACAACAATAATCGACACTCAAAAGACATGTTTCTGGATATATCGTTTCATCTCACCAAACATAGATGGTGCTCTGGAGTCATTTTGACCTTTTGGTACATAAAATTGTGAAAAAAACACAAAATATACGTTTTTGGTAATGTTCTGTTTCTCCATATACAGTGGTACTAAATAGTTTTTGCGTTTGGTACCTAAGACGCTCAAAAACACTAATGGCATCTTTCTCGTAATGTCCTTTATTTTATCCACATTGGGTGATTTCCATGCATTTTGACGTTTTTGTTACGTAACAATGTGAAAAAACACTCAAAATATACGTTTTCGGTAATGTTCTTCTGTTTCTTCATATATAATGTTATACATGCGTTTGTGCATTTTGCTACCTAAGAATCTCAAAAACACTGATAAATGAAGTGTCTTTTTATTTCTTTTCGTATCACCATTTAGGATACTTTGCATGCATTTTTGCTTTTTTTATACGTAAGATAAAAAAAAAATCAAAATACACGTTTCTGGTAATGTTATTCTGTTTCTTCATAAAATGTGCTTTGCATGCATTCTAGCGTTTTGGTACGTAAGTAGCTGTAAAAACTCTCAAAAGACACGCTTTTGGTAATGTTTTGCTTTTCCAAATAGGGAGCTTTCGTTGCTTTTTAGCGTTTTGGTATCTAATATTGTTGTGTTTCTCTAAAGAGAGTATTATTTATGCATTTTCGCGTTTTGGTACCTGAGAAGCTCAAAAACGCTCTTTATATAAGTTTCTCATAATGTCTTAGGTTACTTTTTTTTGCGTAACAAGCTCAAAATATTGAAAATATACGCTTTTTTGGTAATGTTATTCAGTAAAAAAAAAAAAAGGCACTTTGGATGCGTTTAAGTGTTTTTGTAAGTAGCTCATAAGCACTGAAATTAAAAGTTTTTGTAATTTTTTGTTTTCTCCTATAGGGTGCTTTCCTTGGTTTTTAGCTTTTTGGTACCTAACATGCTCATAAACATAAAGTGTGTTTTCCAACCGTTTTAGCGGTTTGGTATGTAAGTACCTCAAAACACTTAATGTTTTCCCATTTACGATACTTTCCATGCTTTTTAAGAGCTTTTTGTGCCTGACACACTCATAAACTCTCAAAAGACATGTTTCTGGAAATGTCGTTTATTTTGCCCATATCGGGTGCTTTGCATGCATTTTGGCGTTTTGATACCTAACAAAGCTAAATACTTTTGAAATACACGTTTTCTCCATACATAAGGCAAATCGTGCGTTTTATCGTTTCGGTACCTAATAAGCTAAAAAAAAAAAAAAA
This sequence comes from Scylla paramamosain, assembly GCF_035594125.1. Lineage (NCBI taxonomy): Eukaryota > Metazoa > Arthropoda > Malacostraca > Decapoda > Portunidae > Scylla > Scylla paramamosain. The sequence continues at coordinate 13,403,480 of NC_087192.1, forward strand.
AAAAACTCGTAATACTGGTTTCTCTTAATGTCTTTTCGTTTTCTTATATAGGGTACTTTATATGCATTTTGACGCTTTTGTACATAACAAGCTGAAAAATCGCTCAAAATGCTCTTTTTTGGTAATGTTTTATGTTTCTGCAGGAAGGGTGTTTTGCATGTTTTATCGTTTTGGTACATTATAAATTTAAAAACTTCCAAACACGTGAAAAGTCACTTTGTTGGTTATTTCTTTTTCCCTTCCAACATAGTGCTCTTTTCATACCTCTTATTGTTTTGGTGCCTAACACGTAGAAACACTCTCAAAAGATAGGTTTCTTGTAATTTCGTTTTGTGTCGTCTTTTAGAGGTCTTTGCATGTATTTTTGCGCTTTGGTACCTAATAATATGAAAACCACTCAAAATATATATTTTCATTCGTGTTGTTTTGTTTCTCCATATAGAGTACTATTAAGGTGCCTTTATGTTTGGTACCTAAAAAGCTCAAAAGCTCTCATAATACACGTTTCTCGAAATGTCTTCGTTTCCTGGCATAGGGAACTTTGCATACATTTCGGCGTTATTCTACTTACATACCTCAAAAACACTGAAAATATAGTTTTTTTCTGTATTGTTATTTTGTTTTTCCATAAGGCATGTTTTGCGTCTGTTCAAGCGTTTTGATATAAAAGTAGCTCAAAAACACTAAAAAAATACTATTTTTTTGATAATTTTGTTTTTTATTCCCATATAGAATGCTTTCCATTTTTATTTTTTTAGAGTTTTGGTGCCTAACACGCTCATAAACACTCAAAAATTTACGTTTCTGGAAATTTCGTTTCGTTTCTCCCATAGATTGCACTTTGCATGAATTTCGACGTTTTGGTACATAACATTGTTAAAACAAACAAAATACACGTTTTTAGTAATGTTGCTCTGTTACTCCATATAGAGTGGTATTCATGCATTTTCGTATTTTTCAACCTAATAAAGGTGTAAAACAATTATAATATACGTTTCTCGTAATGTCTTTTCGTTTCCCCATATTGGGAATTTTACATGAATTTTGAAATTTTTTTACGTAATTATCTTAAAACATTAGAAATACACGTTTTGCTGTTTCTCCATAAAAGGTGTTTTGCATGCGCCTTTGCGTTTTAGTATGTAAGTAGCTCAAAACAATGAAAAGACTTTTTTGTAATGTTTTGTTTTCCCATGTATGGTTCTTTCCTTACTTTTTAGCGTTTTGGTACCTAATACGCTTACAAACACTGAAAAGACACGTTTCTAGAAGTGTCGTATTTTCCCTCATATATGATGCTTTTCATGCATTTTTGCGTTTTTGTTTCTCCATATAGAGTGCTATTCATTCGCTTTAGCGTTTTGGTACCTAATAATTTGAAAACGCTCATACTGCACGTTTCTCGTAATGCACTTTCGTATCCATATATAGTGTACTTTGCATGCATTTTGGCGCTTTTGTACGTGACAAGCTTAAGAAATAAAATGAAATACTAGTTTCTGGTAAGGTTATTTGTTTTTTCCATGAAGGGAATTTTGCAAGCATTTTAGCGTTTTTGTACGTTAGTAGCTGAAAAATACTGAAAAAAATGTTGTTTTTGCTTTTCCAGTATAGGGAAGTTTTCATGCTTTTTACTGTTTTGTAGTTAACAAGTTTATATACACATATACATGGAAATAAAAAATAAAAAATAAACTACTTTGCTAAAAACGTGTCTTTTATTTTTTTTCTTTTTTCACCTTCTTACGTACCAAAAAGGTAAAATGCATGAAAAACACACTTTATGGAAAAATAGAATAATATCACCAAAAAGAAATCATTTGAGAGTGTTTGAGCTTGTTAGGAAGAAAAACGCCATAATGTATGCAAAGTATTCTATATGAAGAAAGAATAAGACATTACGAGAAACGTGCATTATGAGTAAATTTGAGCCTCTTAGGTAGCAAAATGTGAAAACGCATGAATAGCACTCTATGGATAAACATAACAACATTACCAAAAACGTGTATTTTTAGTGTTTTTTTCATATTGTTAGGTGCCAAAACGCCAAAATGTATGGAAGCCCACTAACTAACAAACAAAACTAAATTTAATGAAACGTGTCTTTTGAATGTTTATGAATCTGCTAGGTACCAGAATGCTAAAAAGCATGGAAAGATCACCATATGGGAATAAAAAAACACAAAAAAACATGTAATTTGAGTGTTTTTGATCATGTTATAGATAAAAACGCTTAAATACATAAAAAGAACCTTATGTTTGGGAAACGAAAGGACATTACGAGAAACGTGTATTATGAGTGTTTTTAAGTTCCTTAAATACCAAAAAGCTAAAACCCACAAATAACACTCTTTATTTAGAAAAAATAAATAAATAAATAAAAAAATAAAAAATAAATTTTTTTTTTTTTCTTATCATTTATCTTCATAGGTACCGAGATGACAAAATTCTGGGAAAATTCAGGGCAATTATATGATAAAAGAATATTATCAAAAAAGTTGATTTTAGCTTTTTTTCGGACTGTTATGTACCAAACCCTAAAGAGCATGAAAAGCCTCCTATATTAGGAAATTGAATGACTTTACCAGAAAATTGTCTTTTGAGTGTTTTTCAGCATGTTAGGCACCAAAATGATAAATAATAATGAACTCACTCAATATGTGAATCCAAAACAAAATTAATTAAAACGTGTCTTCTCAGTATTTTACGTAGAAAAACGCTAAAAGAGATGCAAACCAACCAATATCAAGAAATAGAAAAATATTACCAAAAAGGTACATTTTGAGTGTTTTTGAGCTTGTTACCTATAAAAAAAAACGCGAAAATTGATGCAAAGCACTCTATATTGAGAAAGAAAGGGACATTGCGAGAAAAGTGTATAATGAGTGTTTTATAGTTCAAAATAACAACAAGGCAAAAAACGCAAAAACTCGTGTATATGGAGAAGTTTCCTAGATACCAAAATGCTGAAACTCATGAATAACACTCTTAATTGAGAAACAGAACAATCTTACTAAATGCGTGTATTTTGAGTGCTTTTCACATTCTTAATTACCCAAAACCAAAATTCATTGCGAAACCAGCTTTGTGGTAAAAAAAAAAATGGCATTTTCAGAAAAGTGTCTATTGAGTGTTTTTGAACGTGAGAGGCAGTAAAGCACTATATAGTAAAGGGCAATCACATTACATGGGAATAAAACCAATGTTTACCAAGAACTTGCCTTTAAGTGTTTTTGAGCTCCTTATATACCAAAACACTAAAACGCATGCAAAACACACTTTATGGAAAAACAGAATAACATTACCAAAAACATGTATTTTGAGTGTTTTTGATCATTTTACCAATAAATCGCTTAAATACATGCTAAGAACCCTATTTGTACAAAACGAAAGGACATTACGAGAAACATGTATTATGAGTGTTTTTAAATTCATTAAGAACCAAAAAGCTAAAAGCCACAAATAACTCTCTATTGAGAAAATAAATAAATAAATAAATATGATATATTGTTTCTTTCTTATTCATCTCCACAGGTACCGAGATGACAAAATTCGGGCAAAATTCATGAAATTTTGTGAAATAAGAACATTATCAAAAAAGATAATTTTAGCTTTTTTTTCTTCGACTGTTATGTAGCAAACCCTATAGTGCATGCAAAACCACCTATATGGGGAAATCAAACGTCTTTGCCAGAAAACTGTCTTATGAGTGTTTTCCGGCATGTTAGGCACCAAAAAGATAAATAACATGGAAGTCACTTTATATGGGAAACAAAATTACTGAAAACGTGTCTTTTCGGTGTTTTACGTAGAAAAACGCTAAATCGGATGCAAACCAACCAATATGAAAAAAAATAGAATAACATTACCAAAAAGGTATATTTTGAGTGTTTTTTGAGATTATTACCTACAAAAAAGGTGAAAATGGATGCAAACCACTCCCTATTGGGAAACAAAAGGACATTACGAGAAACGTGTATTATGAGTGTCTTATTATTTTCGAGCAAAAGAACTTGTGGTTCACAAGAACCACAAGGCAAAAAACGCAAAAACTGGTGTATATAAAGAAGTTTCTTAGATACCAAAATGCTGAAAACTCATGAATAACAACAATCTTTATTGAGAAAAAGAAAAACCTTACCAAAAGCGTGTATTTTCAGTGTTTTTCACATTCTTAGCAAAATCCCAAATAGCATGCGAAACTAGCTTTATGTGGGAAAAAAATGACATTACCAGAAGTGTCTTTTGAGTGTTTTTGAGCGTGTTAGGCAATAAAGCACTAAAAAGCACGGCAATCACATTACATGGAAATAAAACCAACTTTGACCAAGAACTTGCCATTATGTGTTTTGAGCTCCTTACATACCAAAACGCTAAAACGCATGCAAAACACTCCTTTATGAAGAAGCAGAAAAACATTACAAAAAACATGTTTTAAGTGTTTTTGATCATGTTACCTATAAAAACGGATAAATACATGCAAAGAAACCTATCTTTCGGAAACGAAAGGACATTACGAAAAACGTGTATTATGACTGTTTTTAAGTCTCTTAAGTACCAAAACGTTAAAAACCACAAATAACTCTCATTAAAGAGAAAAAAATAAAAAAAATAAATAAAAAATTGCATTTTTTTTTGTACTGATTTTCATAAGTACCGAGATGCCAAAATTCTGCCAAAATTCAGGGAATTTATGAGGAAAAAAGAACATTATCAAAAAAGTTAATTATAGCTTTTTTTCGGATTGTTATTTACCAAACCCTAAAGTACATCCATATGAGGAAATTAAACGAGTTTACCAGAAACCTGTCTTTTCAGTGTTTTTCAGCATGTTAGGCACCAAACCGATAAATAATATGGAAGTCAGTCAATATGTGAATCCAAAACAAAATTACTGAAAACGTGTCTTTTCAGTGTTTCACGTAGAAAAAACGCTAAAAGGGATGCAAAGCAACAAATATGAAGAAATAGAATAACATTACCAAAAAGTGTTTTTGAGCTTTTTACCTACAAAAAACGCGAAAATGGATGTAAAAGCACTCTATATTGGGAAGCAAAAGGACATTTAGAAAAACGTGTATAATGATTAATTTATAGTTTCACAAGAACCACAAAACAAAAAACGCAAAAACTCGTGTATATAGAGAAGTTTCTTACATACCAAAATGCTAAAACTCATGAATAACACTTTTAATTGAGAAACAGAACTACCTTACCAAATGTGTGTATTTTGAGTGTTTTTCACATTCTTAGTTACGAAAATCCCAAATTACATGCGAAACTAGCTTTATGTGGGAAAAAAATAACATTATCAGAAAAGTGTCTTTTGAGTGTTTTTGAGCGTGATATGCAACAATGCACTAAAAAAACAGAATAATCACATTATATAGGAATAAAACAAACTTTTAAGAAAAAATTGCCTTTAAGTGTGTTTAACTCCTTACATACCAAAACGCTAAAACGCATGCAAAACACCCTTTATGGAGAAACAAAATAACATTACCAAAAACATGTATTTTGAATGTTTTTTGATCATGTTACCTATAGAAACGCTTAAAAACATGCAAAGAACCCTATCTCTGTGAAACGAAAGGACATATAAAAAAAAAAAAAAATTTGCTTTTTTCCGGAATTATGTACCAAACCCAGAAGTGCATGCAAAGCCACCTATATGGGGAAATTACAAGACTTTACCAGAAATCTGTCTTTTGAGTGTTTTTTCAGCAATTTCAACAATATTACTAAAAACGTGTCTTTTCAGTCATTTACGAAGAAAAACGCTAAAACAGATGCAAACCAACCAATATGAAGAAATAGAATAACATTACCAAAAAGATATATTTTGAGTGTTTTTCAGCTTGTTACCTAGAAAAAATGCGAAAATGAATGGAAAGCATTGGGAAACAAGAACATTACGAGAAACGTGTATAATGAGTGTTTTATAGTTTCACACGAAATACAAGGCAAAAAGCGCAAAAACTCGTGTATATAGAGAAGTTTCTTACATACCAAAATGCTGAAATGCATGAATAACACTTTTAATTGAGAAACAGAACTACCTTACTAAATGCGTGTATTTTGAGTGTTTTTTTACATTCTTAGTTACCAAAACCCCAAATTCCATGCGAAACTAACTTTATGTGGGAAAAAAATGACATTACCAGAAAAGTGTCTGAGTGTTTTTGAGCATGTTAGGCAATAAAACACTAAAAAGCAGGGCAATCACATTACATGGGAATAAAACCAACTTTTACGAAAAACTTGCCTTTTAGTGTTTTTGGCACGTATTTAGTAAGGTTGTTCTGTTTCTCAATTAAGAGTGTTATTCATGAGTTTCAGCATTTTAGTATCTAGGAAGCTTCTCCATATACACGAGTTTTAGCGTTTTTTGGCTTGTGGTTTTTTTGAACTATAAAACATTCATTATACACTTTTCTCGCAATGTCCCTTTGTTTCCCAATATAGAGTGTTTTGTATCAATTTTGTGTTTTTTTTTTTTTGTATGTAACAAGCTCAAAAACACTCAAAATATATATTTTTGGTAATGTTTTTTCTGCTTCTTGATATTGGTTGGTTTGCATCAGTTTTACGTTAAACACTGAGAAGACACGTTTTCAGTAATTTTCTTTTGGATTCCCACATATAGTGAGTTCCTTATTATTTATCGTTTTGGTGTCTAACATGCTGAAAAACACTCAAAAGGCAGTTTTCTAGTAAGGTCTCTTATTTCATCATATGCGAGGCCTTGCATGTCTTTTGAGTGTTTTTGAGCGTGTTACGCAATAAATCACTAAAACGAAGGGCAATCACATTACATGGGAATAAAACCAAATTTTACCAAGAACTTGCCTTTAAGTGTTTTTGAGCTCCTTACATACCAAAACGCTAAAACTCATGCAAAATACATTTTATGGAGAAATAGAATAATATTACCAAATACATGTATTTTAAGTGTTTTTGATCATATTATCTATAAAAACGCTTAAATACATCCAAAGAAACTTATGTTTGGGAAACGAAATGACATTACGAGAAACGTGGATTATAGATGTTTTTTTAAGTTCCTTTTCGTACCTAAAAGCTAAAATCCACAAATAACACTCATTATTTAGAAAAAAAATATACAAAAAAAATTGGATTTTTTTTTTATTATTCATCCTTATAGGTACCGAGGTGCCAAAATTCTGCCAAAATTCAGGGAATTTATGTGGAAAAAAGAACATTACCAAAAAAGTTAATTATAGCTTTTTTTTCGGATTGTTATGTACCAAACCCTAAATAGCATGCAAAAACACCTATATAGGGAAGTTAAACGATTTTAACAGAAACCTGTCTTGTCAGTGTTTTTTAGCATGTTAGGCACCAAAACGATAAATAATATGGAAGTCAGTCAATATGTGAATGCAAAACAAAATTAGTGAAAACGTGTCTTTTCAGTGTTTTACGTAGAAAACACTCAAGCGGATGCAAACCAACCTATATGATGAAATAGAATAACATTACCAAAAATATATATTTTGAGTGTTTTTGAGCTTGTTACCAACAAAAAATGCAAAAATGGATGTAAAGTACTCAATATTAGGAAACAAAAAGACATTACGAGAAACGTGTATAATAAGTGTTTTATAGTTTTAAAAGAACCACAAGGCAATAAACGCAAAAACTCGTGTATATAGAGAAATTTCTTACATACCGAAATGATGAAATGCATGAATAACACTTTTAATCGATAAACAGAACTACCTTACCAAATTGTGTATTTTGAGTGTTTTTTACATTCTTAGTTATGAAAATGCCAAATTACATGCGAAACTACCTTCATGTGGGAAAAAAAAAATAACAATACCAAAAAAGTGTCTTTTTAGTGTTTTTGAGCGTGATATGCAATAAAGCACTAAAAAGTAGAAAAATCACATTACATGGGAATAAAACCAACTTTTACGAAGAACTTGCCTTTAAGTGTTTTTTAACTCATTACATACCAAATCGCTAAAACGCATACAAAACACCCTTTATGGAGAAACATAATAACATTACCAAAACATGTATTTTGAGTGTTTTTGATCATGTAACCTATAAAAACGCTTAAATACATGTAAAGAACCCTATGTTTGTATAACAAAAGGACATTACGAAAATCGTGTATTATGAATGTTTTTAAGTTCCTCAAGTACCAAAAAGCTAAAACCCACAAATAACACTCTTTATAGAGAGAATCTTTTTTTTTTTTGTTATTCATTTTCATAGGTACCGAGATGCCAAGATTCTTTCGAAATTCATGGAAATTTTGTAAAAAAAAATTTTTTTTTAATAATTTTAGCTTTTTCCGGAGTTATGTACAGACCCTGAAGTGTATGCAAATCCACCTATATGGGGAAATTACACGACTTTACCAGAAACCTGTCTTTTGAGTGTTTTCAGCAATTTCAACAATGTTACTGAAAACGTGTGTTTTCAGTGATTTACGTAGAAAAACGTTAAAACGATATATTTTGATGTGTTTTTGAGCTTGTTACCTACAAAAAAGGCAAAAATGGATGGACAGCACTTTATATTGGCAAAGGACATTACGAGAAACGTGTATGAGTGTTTTATAGTTTGACAAGAACCACAAGGTAAAAAGCTCAAAAAATCGTGTACATAAAGAAGTTTCTTACATACTAAAAAGCTGAAACTCATGAAAAACACTTTTAATTTTCAAACAGAAATACCTTACGAAATGTGTGTATTAGAAAAGTTTCTTACATACCGAAATGCTGTAACTTATGAATAACACTTTTAATTAAGAAATAGAACAACCTTACTAAATGCCTGTGTTTTGAGTTTTTTTTCACATTTTTAGTTACCAAAACCCCAAATTCCATGCAAAATTAGCTTTATGTGGGAAAAAAAATGATATTATCAGAAAAGTGTCTTTTGAGTGTTTTTGAGCGTGTTAGGCAATAAAGCACTAAAAACCAGGGTAATCACATTACATTGTAATAAAAACAACTTTTACCAATAACTTGCTTTTAAGTGTTTTTGAGCTCATTACATACCAAAACCCTGAAACGCATGCAAAACACCTTTTATGGAGAAACAGAATAAAATTTCCAAAAACATATTTTGAGGGTTTTAATCATGTTATCTATAAAAACGCTTAAATACATACAAAGAACCTTTTCTTTGCGAAACGAAAGGACATTACGAGAAATGAGTATTATAAGTGTTTTTAAGTTCCTTAAGTACCAAAAAGCTAAAACCCACAAATAACACTCTTTATTTAGAAAATCAAAAATAAAAAAATAAAAAAATAGGAATTTTTTTGTTTTTTTTTTGTTATTCATCTTCATAGTACCGAGATGCCAAAATTCTGGGAAAATTCAGGGCAATCGTATGATAAAAGAATATTATCAAAGAAGTTAATTTCAGCTTTTTTTTTCGGACTGTTATGTACCAAACCCTAAAGTGCATGCAAAGCCTCCTATATTAGGAAATTAAACGACCTTACCAGAAATCTGTGTTTTGAGTGTTTTTTTTAGCATGTTAGGCACCAAAACGATAAATAATAAGGAACTCACTCTATATGGGAATCCAAAACAAAATTACTGAAAACGTGTCTTCTCAGTGTTTTACGTAGAAAAACGCTGAAACGGATGCAAAGCAACTAACATCAAGAAATAGAAAAACGTTACTAAAAAGGTATATTTGAGCTTGTTACCTACAAAAAACGCGAAAATTGATGCAAAGCACTCTATATTGCAAAACAAAAGGACATTGCAAGAAAAGTGTATAATGAATGTTTTATAGTTCAAAAGAACAACAAGGCAAAAAACGCGCAATCTCGTGTATATGGAGAGGTTTCCTAGATACTAAAATGCTAAAACTCGTGTATAACACGCCTAATTGAGAAACAGATCAACCTTAATAAATGCGTGTATTTTGAGTGCTTTTCACATTCTTAGTTACCCAAAACCCAAATTCATTGCTAAACCAGCTTTATGTGGTAAAAAAAAAAAAAATTGCATTTTCAGAAAAGCTTCTATTGAGTGTTTTTGAGCGTGATAGGCAATAGAGCACTTAAAAGAAGGGCAATCACATTACATGGGAACAAAAACCAATGTTTACCAAGAACTTGCCTTTAAGTGTTCTTGAGCTCCTTATATACCAAAACACTAAAACGCATGCAAAACACACTTTATGGAAAAACAGAATAACATTACCAAAAACATGTATTTTGAGTGTTTTTGATCATTTTACCAATAAATCGCTTAAATACATGCTAAGAATCCTATTTGTGGAAAACGAAAGGACATTACGAGAACGTGTATTATAAGTGTTTTTAAATTTATTAAGAGCCAAAAAGCTAAAAGCCACAAATAACTCTCTATTGAGAAAAAATAAATAAATAAAAAGATACGATATTTTTTTTCTTTCTTATTCATCTTCACAGGTACCGAGATGCCAAAATTCGGGCAAAATTCATGAAATTTTGTGAAATAACATTATCAAAAAAGATAATTTTAGCTTTATTTTCTTCGACTGTTATGTAGCAAACCCTATAGTGCATGCAAAACCACCTATATGGGGAAATCAAACGTCTTTGCCAGAAAACTGTCTTATGAGTGTTTTTCAGCATGTTAGGCACCAAAACGATAAATAAGATGGAAGTCGCTTTATATGGGAATATAAAGCAAAATTATTGAAAACGTGTCTTTTCGGTGTTTTACGTAGAAAAACGCTAAATCGGATGCAAACCAACCAATATGAAAAAAAATTAGAATAACATTACCAAAGAGGTATATTTTAAGTGTTTATGAGCTTGTTACCTACAAAAAAGGTGAAAATGGATGCAAACCACTCCCTATTGGGAAACAAAAGGACATTACGAGAAACGTGTATTATGAGTGTCTTATTATTTTCGAGCAAAAGAACTTGTGGTTCACAAAAACCACAAGGCAAAAAACGCAAAAACTGGTGTATATAAAGAAGTTTCTTAGATACCAAAATGCTGAAACTCATGAATAACAATCTTTATTGAAAAAAAGAAAAACCTTACCAAAAGCGTGTATTTTCAGTGCTTTTCACATTCTTAGCAAAATCCCAAATAGCTTGCGAAACTAGCTTTATGTGGGAAAAAAATGACATTACCAGAAGTGTCTTTTGAGTGTTTTTGAGCGTGTTAGGCAATAAAGCACTAAAAAGCAGGGCAATCACATTACATGGAAATAAAACCAACTTTGACCAATAACTTGCCATTATGTGTTTTGAGCTCCTTACATACCAAAACGCTAAAACGCATGCAAAACACTCCTTTATGAAGAAGCAGAAAACATTACAAAAAACATGTGTTTTAAGTGTTTTTGATCATGTTACCCATAAAAACGCTTAAATACATGCAAAGAAACCTATCTTTCGGAAACGAAAGGACACTACGAGAAACGTGTATTATGACTGTTTTTAAGTTTCTTAAGTACCAAAACGTTAAAACCCACAAATAACACTCTTTCAAGAGAAAAAAAATAAAAAATTGAATAAAAAAATTGCATTTTTTTGTATTGATTTTCATAAGTACCAAGATGCAAAAATTCTGCCAAAAATCAGGGAATCTATGTGGAAAAAAGAACATTATCAAAAAAGTTTATTATAGCTTTTTTTCGAACTGTTATTTACCAAACCCTAAAGTACATGCAAAGCCACCTATATGAGGAAAATAAACGAGATTACCAGAAACCTGTCTTTTCAGTGTTTTTGAACATGTTAGGCACCAAACCGATAAATAATATGGAAGTTAGTGAATATGTGAATCCAAAACAAAATTACTGAAAACGTGTCTTTTCAGTGTTTCACGTAGAAAAAAATTACTAAAAGGGATGCAAAGCAACAAATATGAAGAAATAGAATAACATTACCAAAAAGTGTTTTTTGAGCTTTTTACCTACAAAAAACATGAAAATGGATGTAAAAGCACTCTATATTAGGAAGCAAAAGGACATTTAGAGAAACGTGTATAATGATTAATTTATAGTTTCACAAGAACCTTAAGACAAAAAACGCAAAATCTCGTGTATATAGAGAAGTTTCTTACATACCAAAATGCTAAAACTCATGAATAACACTTTTAATTGAGAAACAGAACTACCTTACCAAATGTGTGTATTTTGAGTGTTTTTCACATTCTTAGTTACGAAAATTCCAATTTACATTCGAAACTAGCTTTATGTGGGAAAAAAAATGACATTATCAGAAAAGTGTCTTTTGAGTCTTTTTGAGCGTGATATGCAACAAAGCACTAAAAAACAGAATAATCACATTATATAGGAATAAAACTAACTTTAAAGAAGAAATTGCCTTTAAGTGTGTTTAACTCCTTACATACCAAAACGCTAAAATGCATGCAAAACACCCTTTATGGAGAAACAGAATAACATTACCCAAAACATGTATTTTGAATGTATTTGATCATGTTACCTGTAAAAACGCTTAAATACATGCAAAGAACCCTATGTCTGTGAAGCGAAACGACATATAAAAAAAAAAAAAGAAGCTTTTTTCCGGAATTCTGTACCAAACACAGAAGTGCATGCAAAGCCATCTATATGGAGAAATAACAAAACTTTACCAGAAATCTGTCTTTTGAGTGTTTTTCAGCAATTTCAACAATATTACTAAAAACGTGTCTTTTCAGTCATTTACGAAGAAAAACGCTAAAACAGATGCAAACCAACCAATATGAAGAAATAGAATAACCGTACCAAAAAGATATATTTTCAGTGTTTTTCAGCTTTTTACCTAGAAAAAATGCGAAAATGGATGGAAAGCACTCTATATTGGGAAACAAAAGAACATTACGAGAAACGTGTATAATGAGTGTTTTATAGTTTCACACGAACCACAAGGCAAAAAACGCAAAAACTCGTGTATATAGACAAGTTTCTTACATACCAAAATGCTGAATTGCATGAATAACACTTTTAATTGAGAAACAGAACTACCTTACCAAATGTGTGTATTTTGAGATTTTTTCACGTTGTTAGTTACGAAAATCCCAAATTACATGCGAAACTAGCTTTATGAGGAAAAAAAAAAAACATTACCAGAAAAATGTCTTTTGAGTGTTTTTTGAGCGTGATTTGCAACAAAGCACATTACATGGGAATAAAATCAACTTTTACGAAGAACTTGCCTTTAAGTGTTTTTTTTTTAACTCCTTACATACCAAAACGCTAAAACGCATGCAAAAACACCCTTTTATGGAGAAACAGACTAACATTACCAAAAACATGTATTTTGACTGTTTTTGATCATGTTATTTATAAAAACGCTTAAATTCATGGAAAGAACCTTATGTTTGGGAATCGAAAGGACATTACGAGAAACGTGTATTATGAGTGTTTTTAAGTTCCTTAAGTACCAAAAAAGCTAAAACCCACAAATAAAACTCTTTATAGAGAAAAAAAAACAAAATAAATTTTTTTTTTGTTATTCATCTTCTTAGGTACTAAGATGCCAAGATTCTGGCAATATTTTTTGGGAATCGAAAACAAAATTACTGAATATGAGTTTTTCTACGTAAAACACTATATCAGACGGAAACCAACCATTATGAAGAAAAAGAATAACATTACCAAAAAGGTATATTTTGAATGTTTTTGAGCTTGTTACCTAGAAAAAACGTGAAAATGGATGCAAAGCACTCCCTATTGGGAAAGAAAAGGACATTACGAGAAACATCTATAATGAGTGTCTTATTATTTTCGGGGAAAAGAACTTGTGGTTCACAAGAACCACAAGGCAAAAAACGCAAAAAGTCGTGTATATAAAGAAGTTTCTTAGATACCAAAATGCTGAAACTTATGAATAACAATCTTAATTGAGAAACAGAACAACATTACCAAATGCGTGTATTTTGAGTGTTTTTTTTTTTCACATTCTTAGCAAAACCTCAAATAGTATGCGAAACAAGGTTTATGTGGGAAAAAAATGACATTACCAGAAGTGTCTTTTGAGTGTTTTTGAGCGTGTTAGGCAATAAAGCACTAAAAAGCAGGGCAATCATATTACATTGGAATAAAACCAACTTTTACCAAGAACTTGCCTTGAAGTGTTTTTTAGCTCCTTATATACCAAATCGCTAAAAAACGCATGCAAAACACTCCTTTATAGAGAAGCAGAATAACATTTCCAAAAAACAAGTGTTTTTGAGTGTTTTTTTTATCATGTTACCTATAAAAAATCCCTATATTTGGGAAAAGAAAAAACATTACGAGAAATGTGTATTATGAATGTTTTTAAATTGCTTAAGTACCAAAACGTTAAAACCTACAAATAACACTCTTTATAGAGAAAAAAATTAAATAAATAAAAAATAGCATTTTTATTTTTTTGTTATTCATGTTCATAGGTACCAAGATCCCAAAATTCTGCCAAAATTCAAGGAAATTATGTGGAAAAAAAGAACATTATCGAAAAAGTTAATTTTACATTTTTCCGGAGTTATGTATGCAAAGCCACCTATTTGGGAAAATTTAACGACTTTACAGGAAACCTGTGTTTTGAGTGTTTTTACGCATGTTAGGCACCAAAACGATAAATAAAATTAAAGTCATTCTATATGGAAATCCAAAACAAAATTACTGAAAACGTGTCTTATAAAAGATTTACGTAAAAAACGGTAAAACGGATGCAAACCAACGAATATGAAAAAATAGAATAATATTACCAGAAAAGTATATTTTGTGTGTTTTTTCGCTTGTTACATAAAAAAAACGCAAAAATGGATGCAAAGCATTGTATATTAGGGAAAAAAAAGTGGACATAACGAGAAACGTGTATAATGAGTGTTTTATAGTTTCACCAGAATCACAAGGCAAACAACGCAAAAACTCGTCTGTGTGGAGAAGTTTCTAAGATACCAAAATGATGAAACTCATAAATAACACTCTTAATCAACAAACAGAACAACCTTACTAAATGCGTGTATTTTAAGTGTTTTTTTACATTCTTAGTTACCAACACCCCAAATTCCATGCGAAACTAACTTTATGTGGGAAAAAAATGACATTACCAGAAAAGTGTCTTTGAGTGTTTTTGAGCATGTTAGGCAATAAAGCACTAAAAAGCAGGGCAATCACATTACATGGGAATAAAACCAACTTTTACGAAAAATTTGCCTTTTAGTGTTTTTGACACGTATTTAGTAAGGTTGTTCTGTTTCTCAATTAAGAGTGTTATTCATGAGTTTCAGCATTTTAGTATCTAGGAAGCTTTTCCATATACACGAGTTTTTGCGTTTTTTGGCTTGTGGTTTTTTTGAACTATAAAACATTCATTATACACTTTTCTCGTAATGTCCCTTTGTTTCCCAATATAGAGTGTTTTGTATCAATTTTGTGTTTTTTTTGTATGTAACAAGCTCAAAAACACTCAAAATATATATTTTTGGTAATGTTTTTCTGCTTCTTGATATTGGTTGGTTTGCATCAGTTTTAGCGTTTTTCTACGTAAAACACTGAGAACACAAGTTTTCAGTAATTTTCTTTTGGATTCCCACATAGAGAGAGTTCCTTATTATTTATCGTTTTGGTGCCTAACATGCTGAAAAACATTCAAAAGACAGATTTCTGGTAAGGTCTCTTATTTCCTCATATACGAGGCCTTGTATGTATTTTGAGTGTTTTTGAGCGTGTTACGCAATAAAGCACTAAAAGGAAGGGCAATCACATTACATGGGAATAAAACCAAATTTTACCAAGAACTTGCCTTTAAGTGTTTTTGAGCTCCTTACATACCAAAACGCTAAAACGCCTGCAAAATACAATTGATGGAGAAACAGAATAATATTACCAAATACATGTATTTTGAGTGTTTTTGATCATATTATCTATAAAAACACTTAAATACATGCAAAGAACCTTATGTTTGGGAAACGAAAGGACATTACGAGAAACGTGTATTATGAGTGTTTTTTTTAAGTTCTTTCAGTACCTAAAAGCTAAAACCCACAAATAACACTCTTTATTTAGAAAAAAAATAATAAACAAAAAAAATAAAAAAAATGGGATTTCTTTATTTATTATTCATCCTTATAGGTACCGAGATGCCAAAATTCTGCCAAAATTCAGGGAATTTATGTGGAAAAAAGAACATTAACAAAAAAGTTAATTATAGCTTTTTTTTCGGATTGTTAAGTACCAAACCTTAAAGTGCATGCAAAGACACCTATATAGGGAAGTTAAACGACTTTATCAGAAACCTGTCTTTTCAGTGTTTTTCAGCATGTTAGCCACCAACACGATGATAATATGGAAGTCAGTCGATATGTGAATCCAAAACAAAATTACTGAAAGCGTGTCTTTTCAGTGTTTTACGTAGAAAAACACTAAAGCGGATGCAAACCAACCTATATGAAGAAATACAATAACATTACTAAAAAGATATATTTTGAGTGTTTTTGAGCTTCTTACCTACAAAAAATGCAAAAATAGATGTAAAGCACTCTATATTAAGAGACAAAAGGACTTTACGAGAAACGTGTATAATGAGTGTTTTATAGTTTTAAAACAACAACAAGGCAATAAACGCAGAAACTCGTGTATATAGAGAAATTTCTTACAAACCGAAATGATGCAATGCATGAATAACACTTTTAATCAATAAACAAAACTACCTTACCATATTGTGTATTTTGAAAGTTTTTCACATTCTTAGTTACGAAAATACCAAATTACATGCGAAACTACCTTCATGTGGGAAAAAAAAATGACATTACCAAAAAAGTGTCTTTTTAGTGTTTTTGAGCGTGATATGCAACAATGCCCTAAAAAGCAGAACAATCACATTACATGGGAATAAAACCAACTTTTACGAAGAACTTGCCTTTAAGTGTTTTTTAACTCCTTACATACCAAATCTCTAAAACGTATGGAAAACACCCTTTATGGAGAAAAAGAATAACATTACCAAAAACATGTATTTTGAGTGTTTTTGATCATGTAACCTATAAAAACGCTTAAATACATGTAAAGAACCCTATGTTTGTATAACAAAAGGACATTACGAAAATCGTGTATTATGAGTGTTTTTACGTTACTTAAGTACCAAAAAGCTAAAACCCACAAATAACACTCTTTATAGAGAGATTTTTTTTTTTGTTATTCATCTTCATAGTTACCGAGATGCCAAAATTCTTTCAAAATTCATGGAAATTTTATAAAAAAAAAAAATAATAATTTTAACTTTTTTCCGAAGTTATGTACAAACCCTGAAGTGTATGCAAATCCACCTATATGGGGAAATTACACGACTTTACCAGAAACCTGTCTTTTGAGTGTTTTTCAGCAATATCAACAATATTACTGAATACGTGTCTTTTCAGTGATTTACGTAGAAAAACGCTAAAACGGATGTAAACCAACCAATATGAAGAAATAGAATAATATTACCAAAAAGATATATTTTGATGTGTTTTTGAGCTTGTTACCTACAAAAAATGAAAAAATGGATGGAAAGCACTTTATATTGGCAAAGAAAAGGACATTACGAGAAACGTGTATGAGTGTTTTATAGTTTGACAAGAACCAGAAGGAAAAAAAGTTTCTTATATAACAAAAAGCTGAAACTCATGAATAACACTTTTAATTTTGAAACAGAAATACCTTACCAAATGTGTGTATTAGAAAAGTTTCTTACATACCAAAATGCTGGAACTCATGAATAATATTTTTAATTAAGAAATAGAACAACCTTACACTATGCCTGTGTTTTGAGTTTTTTTTTCACATTCTTAGTTACCAAAACCCCAAATTTCATGCAAAACTAGCTTTATGTAATAAAAAAAAAAAGATATTACAAGAAAAGTGTTTTTTGAGTGTTTTTGAGCGTGTTAGGCAATAAAGCACTAAAAAGCAGGGTAATAACATTACATGGGAATAAAAACAACTTTTACCAAGAACTTGCCTCTAAGTGTTTTTGAGCTCATTACATACCAAAACGCTAAAACGCATGCAAAACACCTTTTATGGAGAAACAGAATAAAATTACCAAAAACATATATTTTGATGGTTTTCATCATGTTATCTATAAAAACGCTTAAATACATATAAAGAACCTTATGTTTGCGAAACGAAAGGACATTACGAGAAATGTGTATTATAAGTGTTTTTAAGTTCCTTAAGTACCAAAAAGTTAAAACCCACAAATAACACTTTATTTAGAAACAAAGTAAGAAAATAAAAAAATAGTTTTTTTTTTTTTTAGTTATTCATCTTCATAGGTACCGAGATGGCAAAATTCTGGGAAAATTCAGGGCTATTATATGATAAAAGAAAATTATTAAAAAGTTAATTTTACCTTTTTTTTCGGACTGTTATATACCAAACCATAAAGTGCATCCAAAGACTCCTATATGAGGAAATTAAACGACCTTACCAGAAATCTGTTTTCTGAGTGTTTTTTAGCATATTAGGCACCAAAACGATAAATAATAAGGAACTCACTCTATAAGAGAATCCAAAACAAAATTGCTCAAGACGTGTCTTTTCAGTGTTTTACGTAGAAAAACGCTAAAACGGATTGAAACCAACCAATATCAAGAAATAGAAAAACATTACCAAAAAGGTATATTTTGAGTGTTTTTGAGCTTGTTACCTACAAAAAACGGGAAAATTGATGCAAAGCACTCTATATTAGAAAACAAAAGGACTTTGCAAGAAAAGTGTATAATGAGTTTTTTTTTATAGTTCAAACGAACCAAAAGGCAAAAAACACAAAAAATCGTGGATATGGAGTAGGTTCCTAGATACCAAAATACTGAAACTCATAAATAACACTCTTTATAGAGAAACAGAACAACCTTACTAAATGCGTGTATTTTGAGTGCTTTTCACATTCTTAGTTTCCAAAAATCCCAAATTGCATGCAAAACCACCTTTATGTGAGAAAAAAAAATGACATTAACAGAAAAGTGTCTTTTAAGTGTTTTTGAGCGTGAGAGGCAATAAAGCACTAAAAAGGAGGGCAATCATATTACATTGGAATAACACCAATTTATACCAAAAACTTGCCTTTAAGTGTTTTTGAGCTCCTTATATAACAAACCGCTAAAACGCATGCAAAACAAACTTTATGAAGAAACAGAATAACATTACCAAAAACATATATTTTGAGTGTTATATGAGTTATATGTTTGAGTGCTATGTTATATAAAAAAAATGCAAAGAACATTATGTTTGCGAAAGAAAAGGACATTACGGGAAACGTGTATTATGAGTGTTTTTTAAGTTCCTTAAGTACCAAAAAACTAAAACCCACAAATAACACTCTTTATTTAGAAAAAAAAAATAGGATTTTTTTTTTCCTTATTCATCTTCATAGTACCGACATGACAAAATTTTAGGAAAATTCAGGGCAATCATATGATAAGAGAATATTATCAAAAAAGTTAATTTCAGCTTTTTTTTCGGACTGTTATGTACCAAACCCTAAAGTGCATGCAAAGCCTCCTATATGAGGAAATTAAACGATCTTATCAGAAATCTGTGTTTTGAGTGTTTTTTTTTTAGCATTTTAGGCACCAAAACGATAAATAATAAGAAACTCACTCTATATAGGAATCCAAGACAAAGTGACTGAAAACGTGTCTTCTCTGTGTTTTCCTTAGAAAAGCGCTAAAACGGATGCAAACCAACCAATATCAAGAAATAGAAAAACGTTACTAAAAAGTTATATTTTGAGTGTTTTTGAGCTTGTTACCTATAAAAAACTCGAAAATTGATGCAAAGCACTCTATATTGGGAAACAAAAGGACATTGCAAGAAAAGTGTATAATGAGTGTTTTATAGTTCAAAAGAACCACAAGGCAAAAAACGCAAAATATCGTGTATATGGATAGATACACCTAGATACAAAAATGCTAAACTCATGTATAACACTCCTAATTGAGAAACAGAACAACCTTAATAAATGCGTGTATTTTGAGTGCTTTTCACATTCTTAGTTACCAAAACCCCAAATTCAATGCGAAAATAGATTTGTGGGAAAAAAAAAAGAACCTACCAGAAAAATGTCTTTTGAGTATTTTGACCGTGAAAGGCAATAAAGCACTAAAAAGGAGGGCAATCACATTACATTGGAGGAAAACAAATTTTTACCAAGAACTTGCCTTTAAGTGTTTTTGAGCTCCTTATATACCAAAACACTAAAAGGCATGCAAAACACTCTTTATGGTGAAAAAGAATAATATTACCAAAAACATGTATTTTGAGTATTTTTGATCATGTTACCAATGAAAACGCTTAAATACATGCAAAGAACACTATTTTTGGGAAACGAAAGGAGATTACGAGAAACGTGTATTATGAGTGTTTTTAAGATTATTAATTACCAAAAAGCTAAAATCCACAAATAACACTCTTTATTGAGAAACAATAAATAAAAAAAATATATATTTTCTTTCTTATTCATCTTCACAGGTACCAACATGCAAAAATTCGGGCAAAATTCAGGAAATTATGTGAAATAAGAACATTATATAAAAAGTTAAATTTAGCTTTTGTTTTCGGACTGTTATGTACCAACCCCTAAAGTGCATGCAAAGCCACCTATATGGGGAAATTAAACGTCTTTGCCAGAAAACGGTCTTATGAGTGTTTTTCAGCATCTTAGGAACCAACACGATAAATAACATGGAAGTCAATCTATATGGGAATCCGAAACAAAATTACTGAAAACGTGTCTTTTCGGTGTTTTACGTAGAAAACGCTAAAAAGAATGCAAACCAACCAAAATGAAGAAATAGCAAAACATTACCAAAAAGGTATATATTGAGTGTTTTTGAAATTGTTACCTACAAAAAACGCGAAAATAGATGGAAAGCACTCTATATAGGGAAGCAAAAGGCACCAAAAAGCATGTTAGGTACCAAAACGATAAATAATATGAAAGTCACTCTAAATGGAAATCCAAAACAAAATTACTGGAAACATGTCTTTTTAAAAAAAATTACGTAAAAAATGCTAAAACGCATGCAAACTAACCAATATGAAGAAATAGAATAACATTATCAAAAAACTATATTTAGTGTGTTCTTGAGCTTGTTACATAAAAAAAAATCGCGAAAATGGATGCAAAGCACTCTATATAAGGAAAAGAAAGGACATAACGAGAAACGTGTGTAATGAGTGTTTTATAGTCTCACTAGAATCACAAGGCAAAAAACGCACAAACTCGACTGTATGGAGAAGTTTCTAGAATACCAAAATAATGAAACTCATGAATAACACTCTTAATCAAGAAACAGAACAACCTTACTAAATGCGTGAATTTTGAGTGTTTTTTACATTGTTAGTTATCAAAACCACAAATTCCATGCGAAACTAGGTTTATGTGGGAAAAAAATGACATTACCAGAAAAGTGTCTTTGAGTGTTTTTGATCGTGTTAGGCAATAAAGCACTAAAAAGCAGGGCAATCACAATACATTGGAATAAAACCAACTTTTACGAAGATCTTGCCTTTTAGTGTTTTTGACACGCATTTAGTAAGGTTGCTCTGTTTTTCAATTAAGAGTGTTATTCATGAGTTTCAGCATATACACGAGTTTTTGCGTTTTTTGCCTTGTGGTTTTTTTGAACTATAAAACATTCATTATACACTTTTCTCGCAATGTCCCTTTGTTTCCCAATATAGAGTGCTTTGTATCAATTTTTTGAGTCTTTTTTTGTAGGTAACAAGCTCAAAAACACTCAAAATATACATTTTTGGTAATGTTTTTCTGCTTGTTGATATTGGTTGGTTTGCATCAGTTTTAGCGTTTTTCTACGTAAAACACTGAGAAGACACATTTTCAGTAGTTTTCTTCTGGATTCCCACATAGAGTGAGTTCATTATTATTTATCGTTTTGGTGCCTATTATGCAGAAAAACATTCAAAAGACAGATTTCTGGTAAGGTCTTTAATTTCCTCATATAGAACGCTTTGCATATCTTTTCAGTGTTTTTGAGCGTGTAACGCAATAAAGCACTAAAAGTCAGGGCAATCTCATTACATGAGAATAAAACCAAATTTTACCAAGAACTTGCCTTTAAGTGTTTTTGAGCTCCTTACGTACCAAAACGCTAAAACGCATGCAAAATACATTTTATGGAGAAACAGAATTACATTACCAAATACATGTATTTTGAGTGTTTTTGATCATGTTATCTATAAAAACGCTTAAATACATGCAAAGATCATTATGTTTGGGAAACGAAAGAACATTACGAGAAACGTGTATTATGGGTGATTTTTAAGTTCCTTCAGTACCAAAAAGCTAAAACCCACAAATAACACTCTTTAGAAAAAAAAATATAATGAATAAAAAAATAATGAAATGGGATTTTTTTTGTTATTCATCTTCATAGGTACCGAGATAACAAAATTCTGCCAAAATTCAGGGAATTTATGTGGAAAAAAAACATTATTATATAAGTTAATTAGAGCTTTTTCTTTTGGATTGTTATGTAGCAAACCCTAAACAGCATGCAAAGCCACCTATATAGGGAAGTTAAACGACTTTACCAGAAACCTGTCTTTTCAGTGTTTTTCAGCATGTTAGGCACCAAAACGATAAATCATTTGGAAGTCAGTCAATATGTGAATTCAAAAGAAAATTACTGAAAACGTGTCTTTTCAGAGTTTTACGTAGAAAAACGCTAAAGCAGATACAAACCATCTATATGAAGAAATAGAATAACATTACCAAAAAGATGTATTTTGAGTGTTTTTGAGCTTGTTACCTACAAAAAATGCAAAAAATGGATGTAAAGCACTCTATATTAGGAAACAAAAGGACATTACGAAAAAACGTGTATAATGAGTGTTTTATAGTTTTAAAAGAACCACAAGGCAATAAACGCAAGAACTCATGTATATAGAGAAATTTTTACATAACAAAATGATGAAATGCATGAATAACACTTTTAATAGATAAACAGAACTACCTTACCAAATTGTGTATTTTGAGTGTTTTTCCCATCGTTAGTTACGAAAATGCCAAATTACATGCGAAACTAGCTTCATGTGGGAAAAAAAAAATGATATTACCAGAAAAGTGTCTTTTGAGTGTTTTTCAGCGTGATATGGAACAAAGCACTAAAAATAAGAACGATCATATTACATGGGAATAAAACCAACTTTTACGAAGAATTTTTTAACCCCTTATATACCAAACCGCTAAAACGCATGGAAAACAATCTTTATGGAGATACAGAATAACATATACCAAAAACATGAATTTTGAGTATTTTTGATCTAGTTACTTTTAAAAACGCTTAAGTACATGCAAAGAACATTATGTTTGGGAAACAAAAGGACATTACGAGAAGCGTGTATTATGAGTGTTTTTTTTTTTAAGTTCTTTAAGTACCAAAAAGCTAAAACACACAAATAATACTGTTTATTTAAAAAAAATTAAAAAAAAAACAAATAAAAAGATAAAATAAATAGTTTTTTTTTTTGTCTTTCATCTTCAAAGGTACCGAATTGCCAAAATTCTGGGAAAATTCAGGGCAATTAAGTGATAAAAGAATATTATTAAAAAGTTAATTTCAGCTTTTTTTTTTCGGACTGTTATATACCAAACCCTAAAGTGCATGCAAAATTAAACGACCAAACCAGAAATCTGTGTTTTTAGTGTTTTTTAGCATGTTAGGCACAAAAACGATAAATAATGAGGAACTTACTCTATATGGGAATCCAAAACAAAGTTACTGAAAACGTTTCTTCTCAGTGTTTTACGTAGAAACACGTTAAAACGGATGGAAACCAACCAATATCAAGAAATAGAAAAACGTTACCAAAAAGGTATATTTTGAGGGTTTTTTTGAGCTTTTTACCTACAAAAAAAACGCGAAAATTGATGCAAAACACTCTATATTGGGAAAGAAAAGGACATTGCAAGAAAAGTGTATAATAAGTGTTTTATAGTTCAAAAGAACCACTAAGCAAAAAACGCAAAAATTCGTGGATATGGAGAGATTTCCTAGATACCAAAATGCTGAAATTCATGAATAACACTCTTAATTTAAAAAAAAAAAACAGAACAACCTTACTAAATGCGTGTATTTTGAGTGCTCTTCACATTCTTAGTTACCAAAACCCCAAATTGCATGCGAAACCACCTTTATGTGAGAAAAAAATGACATTACCAGAAAAGTGTCTTTTAAGTGTTTATGAGCGTGATAGGTAATAAAGCAATAAAGAGCAGGGCAATCATATTACATTGGAATAACACCAATTTATACCAAAAACTTGCCCTTAAGAGTTTTTGAGCTCCTTATATACAAAACTGCTAAAACGCATGGAAAACACACTCTATGGAGATAAAATAACATTACAAAAAACATGTATTTTTAGTGTTTTTGATCATGTTATCTATAAAAACGCTTAAACACATGCAAAAAACATTATGTTCGGGAAACAAAAGGACATTACGAGAAAGGTGTATTATGAGTGTTTTTTAAGTCCCTTAAGTACCAAAAAGCTAAAACCCACAAATAACACTCTTTATTTAGAAAAAAATAAATAAATAAAAAATAAAAAAAAATATTTTTATTTTTATTTTTTTTTGTTATTCATCTTCATAGGTACCGAGATGCCAAAATTCTGGGAAAATTCAGGGCAATCATATGATAAAACAATATTATCAAAAAGTTAATTTCAGCTTTTTTTTTCGGAGTGCTATGTACCAAACCCTAAAGTGCATGCAAAGGAAATTAAACGACCTTACAAGAAATCTGTGTTTTGAGTGTTTTTTAGCATGTTAGGCACCAAAACGATGAATAATAATGAACTCACTCTATATGGGAATCCAAAACAAAGTTACTGAAAACGTGTCTTCTCAGTGTTTTACGTAGAAAAACGCTAAAACGGATGCAAAGCAACCAATATCAAGAAATAGAAAAACGTTACCAAAAAGGTATATTTTGAGTGTTTTTGAGCTTGTTACCTACAAAAACGCGAAAATTGATGCAAAGCACTCTATATTGGGAAAGAAAAGGACATTGCAAGAAAAGTGTATAATGAGTGTTTTATACTTCAAAAGAACCACAAGGCAAAAAACGCAAAATCTCGTGTATATGGAGAGGTTTCCTAGATACCAAAATGCTAAAACTCATGTATAACACTCTTAATTGCGAAACAGAACAACCTTAATAAATGCATGTATTTTGAGTGCTTTTAGCATTCTTAGTTACCCAAACGCCAAATTCCATGCGAAAATCGATTGTGGGAAAAAAAAATGACTTTACTAGAAAAGTGTCTTTTGAGAATTTTTGAGCGTGATAGGCAATAAAACACTAAAAAGGAAAGCAATTACATTACATTGGAGTAAAACGAATTTTTACCAAGAACTTGCCTTTAAGTGTTTTGAGGTCCTTATATACCAGAACACTAAAACGCATGGAAAACAAACTTTATGGTGAAACAGAATAAAATTACGAAAAACATGTATTTTGAGTGTTTTTGATCATGTTACTAATAAAAACGCTTAAGTACATGCAAAGAACACTATTTTTGGGAAACGAAAGGAGATTACGAGAAACGTGTATTATGAGTGTTTTTAAGTTCATTAATTACCAAAAAGCTAAAAGCCACAAATAACACTCTTAAATTGAGAAAAATAAATAAATAAAAAAAGATACGATATTTTTTTTTCTTTCTTATTCACCTTCACAAGTACCGATATGCCAAAATTCGGGCAAAATTCAGGAAATTATGTGAAATAAGAACATTATCAAAAAAGTTAAATTTAGTTTTTTTTCGGACTGTTATGTACAAAATCCCTAAAGTGCATGCAAAGCCACCTATAAGGGGAAATTCAACGTCTTTGCCAGAAAGCGGTCTTATAAGTGTTTATCAGCATCGTTGGAACCAACACGATAAATAACATAGAAATCAATCTATATGGGAATACAAAACAAAATTACTAAAAACGTGTCGTTTCGGTGTTTTATGTAGGAAAACGCTAAAACGGATGCAAACCAACCAATATGAAGAAATAACATAACATTATCAAAAAAGTATATTTTGAGTTTTTGAAATTGTTACCTACAAAAAACGCGAAAATGGATGGAAAGCACTCTATATTGGGAAAGAAAAGGACATTACGCTCAACATGTATAATAAGTGATTTATAGTTTCACAAAAACAAGAAGGCAAGAAACGCAAAAACTCGTGTATATAGAGATGTTTCTTACATTCTAAAATGCTGAAACTCTGGAACAACACTCTTAATTGAGAAACAGAATAATCTTACTAAATGCGTTAATTTTGAGTGCTTTTCATATTCTTAGTTACCAAAACCCCAAATTGCATGCGAAACCAGCTTTATTTGGGAAAAAAGTGACATTACTAGAAAAATGTCTTTTGAGTGTTTTTGACCGTGTTAGGCAATAAAACACTAAAAAGCAGGGCAAACACATTACATTGCAATAAAATCAATTTTTAACAAGAACTTGCCTTTAAGTGTTTTTGAGCTCCTTATATACCAAAACGCATGCAAAATACACTTCATGGTGAAACAGAAGAACATTACCAAAAACATGTATTTTGAGTGTTTTTGATCATGTTACCAATAAAAACGCTTAAATACATGCAAAGAACCCTAATTTTGGGAAACGAAAGGACATTACGAGAAACGTGTATTATGAGTGTTTTTAAGTTCCTTTTAGTACCAAAAAAGCTAAAACCCAGAAATAACACTCTTTATAGAGAAATTTTTTTTTTTGTTATTCATCTTCATAGGTACTAAGATACCAGAATTCTGGCAAAACTCTTTGGGAATCGAAAAAAAAAAATTACTGAAAACGTGTCTTTTCGGTGTTTTACGTAGAAAAACGCTAAAACAGATGAAAACCAACCAATATGAAGAAATAGAATAATACTCGTATAACCAAAGAGGTATATTTTGAGTGTTTTTGAGCTTGTTACCAACAAAAAACGCGAAAAAGGATGCAAAGCAGTCCCTATTAAGAAAGAAAAGGACATTACGAGAAACATGTATAATGAGTGTCTTATTATTTTCGGGAAAAAGAACTTTTCGTTCACAAGAACCACAAGGCAAAAAACGCAAAAACTCGGGTATATAAATAAGTTTCTTAGATACCAAAATGCTGAAACTCATGAATAACAATCTTAATTGAGAAACAGAACATTACCAAATGCATGTATTTTGAGAGTTTTTTCACATTCTTCGCAAAACCCTAAATACCATGCGAAACTAGTTTTATGTGGGAAAAAATGACATTACCAGAAACTTATGGTTTGGAACATAACTCCGAAAAAATAGGTAAGATTAACTTTTTCGATAATGTTTTTTCCACGTAATTTCCCTGAATTTTGGCAGAATTTTGGCATCTTGGTACCTATGAACATCAATAACAAAAAAAATAAAAATGCTTTCTTTTCATTTATTATTTTTTCTTTATAAAGAGTGTTATTTGTAGGTATTACCGTTTGGTACTTAAGGAACTTAAAAACATTCATAATACACATTTCTGGTAATATCCTTTCGTTTCCCAAATATGGGGATCTTTGCATGTATTTAAGCATTTTCATAGGTAACATGGTAAAAAAAACACTCAAAACACTTGTTTTTGGTAATGTTATTTTGCTTCTCCATAAAGGAGTGTTTTACATGCGTTTTAGCGATTTGGTATATAAGGAGCTGAAAAACACTTCAAGGCAAGTTCTTGGTAAAAGTTAGTTTTATTCCAGTGTAATATGATTGCCCTGCTATTCAGTGCTTTATTGCCTAACACGCTCAAAAACCAGAAATCTGTGTTTTAAGTGTTTTTTAGCATGTTAGGCACCAAAACGATAAATAATAAGGAACTCAATCTACATGGGAATCCAAAACAAACTTACTGAAAACGTGTCTTCTCAGTGTTTTACGTAGAAAAACGTTAAAACGGATGGAAACCAACCAATATCAAGAAATAGAAAAACGTTACCAAAAAGGTATATTTTTAGTGTTTTTGAGCTTTTTACCTACAAAAAAACGCGAAAATTGATGCAAAACACTCTATATTGAGAAACAAAAAGACATTGCAAGAAAAGTGTATAATGAGTGTTTTATAGTTCAAAAGAACCACAAAGCAAAAAACGAAAATACTCGTGTATATGGAGAGATTTCCTAGATTCCAAAATGCTGAAACTCATGAATAACACTCAATTGAGAAACAGAACAACCTAACTAAATGCGTGTATTTTGAGTGCTTTTCACATTCTTAGTCACCAAAAACCCAAAATTGCATGCGAAACCACCTTTATGTGAGAAAAAAAAATGACATTACCAGAAAAGTGTCTTTAAAGTGTTTTTGAGCGTGATAGGCAATAAAGCACTAAAAAGCAGTTCAATCATATTACATTGGAATAACACCAATTTATATCAAAAACTTGCCTTTAAGTGTTTTTGAGCTCCTTATATACAAAACTGCTAAAACGCATGGAAAACACACTTTATGGAAAAACATTTTTTTTTTTTTGTAGGTAACAAGCTCAAAAACACTCAAAATATACATTTTTAGTAATGTTTTTCTGCTTCTTGATATTCGTTGGTTTGCATCAGTTTTAGTGTTTTTCTACGTAAAACACTGAGAAGACACGTTTTCAGTAATTTTCTTTTGGATTCCCACATAGAGTGAGTTCCTTATTATTTATCGTTTTGGTGCCTAATATACTGAAAAACACTCAAAAGACAGATTTCTGGTAGGGTCTCTAATTTCCTCATATGCGAGGCGTTGCATGTCTTTTGAGTGTTTTTGAGCGTGTTACGCAATAAAGCACTAATAGGAATGGCAATCACATTACATGGGAATAAAACCAAATTTTACCTAGAACTTGTATCCGGTAAAGCGTATAGAAACCATCCTATATGAAGAAATAGAATAACATTACCAATAAGATATATTTTGAGTGTTTTTGAGCTTGTTACCTACAAAAAATGTAAAAATGGATGTAAAGCATTTCTATATTAGGAAACAAAAGGACTTTACGAGAAACGTGTATAATAAGTGTTTTATAGTTAAGAAAAAACACAACGCAATAAACGCAAAAACTCGTGTATATAGAGAAATTTCTTAGAAACCGAAATGATGAAATTCATGAATAAACTTTTAATCAATAAAAAGAACTACCTTACCAAATTGTGTATTTTGAGTTTTTTTCACATTCTTAGTTACGAAAATGCCAAATTACATGCGAAACTACCTTCATGTGGGAAAAAAAAAAATGACATTACCAAAAAAGTGTCTTTTTAGTGTTTTTGAGCGTGATATGGAACAAAGCCCTAAAAAGGAGAACAATCACATTACATGGGAATAAAACCAACTTTTACGAAGAACTTGCCTTTAAGTGCTTTTAACTCCTTACATACCAAATATCTAAAACGTATATAAAACACCCTTTATGGAGAAACAGAATAACATTAACAAAAACACGTATTTTGAGTGTTTTTGATCATGTAACATATAAAAACGCGTAAAAACGAAAATCGTGTATTATGAGTGTTTTTAAGTTACTTAAGTACCAAAAAGCTAAAACCAACAAATAACACTCTTTATAGAGAAAATTTTTTTTTTGTTATTCATCTTCATAGGTACCGAGATGCCAAAATTCTGGCAAAATTCATGGAAATTTTGTAAAAAAAAACATTATAAAAAAAATAATTTCAGCTTTTTTCCGGAGTTATGTACCAACCCTGAAGTGTATGCAAATCCACCTATATGGGGAAATTACACGACATTACCAGAAACCTGTCTTTGAGTGTTTTTCAGCAATATCAACAATATTACTGAAAACGTGTCTTTTCAGTGATTTACGTAGAAAAACGCTAAAACGGATGTAAACCAACCAATATGAAGAAATAGAATAATATTACCAAAAAGATATATTTTGATGTGTTTTTGAGCTTGTTACCTATCAAAAAAAGAAAAAAATGGATGGAAAGCACTTTATATTGGCAAAGAAAAGGACATTACGAGAAACGTGTATGAGTGTTTTATAGTTTGACAAGAACCACAAGGTAAAAAAACTCAAAAACTCGTGTAAAATAAAGAAGTTTCTTACATACCAAAAATCTGAAATTCATGAATAACACTTTTAATTTTGAAACAGAAATACCTTACCAAATGTGTGTATTAGAAAAGTTTCTTACATACCAAAATGCTGGAACACATGAACAATATTTTTAATTAAGAAATAGAACAACCTTACTAAATGCCTGTTTTGAGTTTTTTTTTCACATTCTTAATACCAAAACCCGAAATTCCATGCAAAACTAGCTTTATGTGGGAAAAAAAATGATATTACAATAAAAGTGTCTTTTGAGTGTTTTTGAGCGTGTTAGACAATAAAGCACTAAAAAGCAGGGTAATAACATTACATGGGAATAAAAACAACTTTTACCAAGAACTTGCCTTTAAGTGTTTTTGAGCTCATTACATACCAAAACGCTAAAACGCATGCAAAACACCTTTTATGGAGAAACAGAATAAAATTATCAAAAACATATTTTGTGGGTTTTGATCATGTTATCTATAAAAACGCTTAAATACATACAAAGAACCTTATGTTTGCGAAACGAAAGGACATTACGAGAAATGTGTATTATAAGTGTTTTTCAGTTCCTTAAGTACCAAAAAGTTAAAACCCACAAATAACACTATTTAGAAAAAAGTAAGAAAATAAAAAAATAGGATTTTTTTTTTGTTATTCATTTGCATAGGTACCGAGATTCCAAAATTCTGGGAAAATTCAGGGCTATTATATGATAAAAGAAAATTATCAAAAAAGTTAATATTAGCTTCTTTTTCGGATTATTATATACCAAACCCTAAAGTGCATCCAAAGACTCCTATATGAGGAAATTAAACGACCTTACCAGAAATCTGTTTTTTGAGTGTTTTTCAGCATGTTAGGCACCAAAACGATAAATAATAAGGAACTCACCCTATATGAGAATCCAAAACAAAATTGCTGAAAACGTGTCTTTTCAGTGTTTTATGTAGAAAAACGCTGAAACGGATGCAAACCAACCAATATCAACAAATAGAAAAACATTACCAAAAAGGTATATTTTGAGTGTTTTTGTGCTTGTTACCTACAAAAAACGGGAAAATTGATGCAAACCACTCAATAAAAGAAAACAAAAGGACTTTGCAAGAAAAGTGTATAATGAGTTTTTTATAGTTCAAACGAACCAAAAGGCAAAAAACACAAAAACTCGTGTATATGGAGAATGTTCCTAGATACCAAAGTGCTGAAACTCATGAATAACACTGTTAACTGAGAAACAGAACAACCTTACTAAATACGTGCATTTTACGTGCTTTTCACATTCTTAGTTATCAAAACCCTAAATTAAATGCGAAACCACCTTTATGTGAGAAAAAAAAATGACATTACCAGAAAAGTGTCTTTTAAGTGTTTTTGAGCGTGATAGGCGATAAAGCACTAAAAAGCACGGCAATGAAATTACATTAGAATAACACCAATTCATACCAAAAACTTGCCTTTAAGTGTTTTTGAGCTTCTTATATAAAAAACCGCTAAAACGCATGCAAAACAAACTTTATGGAGAAACAGAATAACATTACCAAAAAAAATATTTTGAGCGTTTTTTCATCATGTTATCTATAAAAACGCTTAAACATTATGTTTGGAAAACAAAAGGACATTACGAGAAATGTGTATTATGAGTGTTTTTTTAAGTTCCTTAAGTATCAAAAAGCTAAAACCCACAAATAACACTCTTTATTTAGAAAATAAAAAATAAAAAAATATAAAAAATTTGAATTTTTTTTTTTTTTTGTTATTTATCTTCATAGTACCGAGATGCCAAAATTCTGGGAAAATTCAGTTCAATCGTATGATAAAAGAATATTATAAAAAAAGTTTATTTCAGCTTTTTTATTTTCGAACTGTTATGTACCAAACCCTAAATTGCATGCAAAGCCTCCTATATGAAGAAATTTAACGACCTTACCAGAAATCTGTGTTTTGAGTGTTTTTAGCATGTTAAGCACGAAAACGATAAATAATAAGGAACTCACCTCTATATGGGGATCCAAAAACAAGTTACTGAAAACGTGTCTTCTCAGTGTTTTACGTAGAAAAACACTAAAACGGATGCAAAGCAACCGATATCAAGAAATAGAAAAACGTTACTAAAAAGGTAGATTTTGAGTGTTTTTGAGCTTATTACCTACAAAAACAGCGAAAATTAATGCAAAGCACTCTATATTGGTAAACAAAAGGACATTGCAAGAAAAGTGTATAAAGAGTGTTTTATAGTTCAAAAGAACCACAGGGCAAAAAAACGCAAAATCTGGTGTATATGGAGAGGTTTCCTAGATACAAAAGTGCTGAAACTCATGTATAACACTCCTAATTGAGAAACAGAACAACCTCAATAAATGCGTGTATTTTGAGTGCTTTTCACATTCTTAGTTACCAAAACCCCAAATTGCATGCGAAAATAGATTTGTGGGGAAAAAAAATGACATTACCAGAAAAGTGTCTTTTGAGTGTTTTTGAGCGTTATAGACAATAAAGCACTAAAAGGAAGGCAATCACATTACATTGGAGGAAAACGAATTTTTACCAAGAACTTGCCTTTAAGTGTTTTGAGCTCCTTATATACCAAAACACTAAAACGCATGCAAAACACTCTTTATAACAGAATAATATTACCAAAAACATATATTTTGAGTGTTTTTGATCATGTTACCAATGAAAAGGCTAAAATACATGCAAAGAACACTATTTTTTGGGAAACGAAAGGAGATTACGAGAAACGTGTATTATGAGTGTTTCTAAGTTCATTAATTACCAAAAACCTAAAAGCTACAAATAACACTCTTTATTGAGAAACAATAAATAAAAAATAAAAGAATACGATATTTTTTTTCTTTCTTATTCATCTTCACAGGTACCGAGATGCCAAAATTCGGGCAAAATTCAGGAAATTATGGGAAATAAGAACAATATCAAAAAAGTTAAGTTTAGTTTTTTTTTTTTTCGGACTATTATGTACCAAACCCCTAAAGTGCATGCAAAGCCACCTATTTGGGGAAATTAAACGTCTTTGCCAGAAAACGGTCTTATGAGTGTTTATCTTCATCTTAGGAACCAACACGATAAATAACATGTAAGTCAATCTGTATGGGAATCCAAAACAATATTACTAAAAACGTGTATTTTCGGTGTTTTACGTAGAAAAATGTTAAAACGGATGCAAACCAACCAATATGAAGGAATAAAATAACATTTCCAAAAATGTATATTCTGAGTGTTTTTGAAATTGTTACCTACAAAAAACGCGAAAATAGATGAAAAGCTCTCTATATTGGAAAGCAAAAGGACATTACAAGAAACGTGTATAATGAGTGTTTTATAGTTTCACAAGAACTACAAGGTAAAAAACGCAAAAACTCGTGTATATAGAGAAGTTTGTTACATTCCAAAATGCTGAAACTCTGGAACAACACTTTTAATTGAGAAACAGAACAGTCTTACTAAATGCGTGTATTTTGAGTGCTTTTCACATCCTTAGTAACCAAAACCCCAAATTGCATGCGAAACCAGCTTTATGTTGGAAAAAAATGACATTACCAGAAAAATGTCTTTTGAGTGTTTTTGAGCGTGTTAGGCAATAAAGCACTAAAAAGCAGGGCAATCACATTACATTAAAATAAAACCAATTTTTAACAAGAACTTGCCTTTAAGTGTATTTGAGCTCCTTATATACCAAAACACTAAAATGCATGCAAAATACACTTTATGGTGAAACAGAATAACATTACCAAAAACATGTATTTTGAGTGTTTTTGATCATGTTACCAATAAAAAATGCTTAAATACATGCAAAGAACCCTATTTTTGGGAAACGAAAGGACATTACGAGAAACGTGTATTATGAGTGTTTTTAAGTTCATTAAGTACAAAAAAGCTAATAGCCACAAATTACACTCTTTATTGAGAAAAAAATCAATAAATAAAAAAATACGATATTTTTTTTTCATTCTTATTTATCTTCACAGGTAAGGAGGGAGGTAAGTTCAGGAAATTATATAAAATAAGAACATCATCAAAAAAGTTACATTTAGCTTTTTTTTTCGGACTGTTATGTACCAAACCCCTAAATTGCATGCAAAGCCACCTATATGGGGAAATTGAACGTCTTTGCCAGAAAACTGACTTATGAGTGTTTTTCAGCATGTTAGAAACCAACACGATAAAACCCAAGGAAGTAAATCTATATGGGAATCCAAAACAAAATTACTGAAAACGTGTCTTTTCGGTGTTTTACGTAGAAAACGCTAAAACGGATGCAAACCAACCAAAATGAAAAAAAATAGAATAACATTACCAAAAAAGTATATTTTGAGTGTTTTTGATATTGTTACCTACAAAAAAACGCGAAAATGGATGGAAAGCACTCTATAATGGGAGACAAAAGCCATCAAAAAGCATGTTAGGCACCAAAACGATAAATAATATGAAAGTCACTCTATATGGAAATCCAAAACAATATTACCGGAAACGTGTCTTTTAAAAGATTTACGTAGAAAAACGCTAAAACGGATGCAAACCAACCAATTTAAGAAATAGAATAACATTACCAAAAATATATTTAGTGTGTTCTTGAGCTTGTTACATAAAAAAAAACGCGAAAATATATGCAAAGCACTCTATATAAGTAAAAAAAAAGGACATAACGAGAAACGTGTATAATGAGTGTTTTATAGTTTCACCAGAATCACAAGGCAAAAAACGCAAAAACTCGACTGTATGGAAAAGTTTCTAAGATACCAAAATACTGAAACTCATGAATAACACTCTTAATCAAGAAACAGAACAAGCTTACTAAATGCGTGTATTTTGAGTGTTTTTTTTTACATTCTTAGTTACCAAAACCCCAAATTCCATGCGAAACTAGCTTTATGTAGGAAAAAAATGACATAACCAGAAAAGTGTCTTTGAGTGTTTTTGAGCGTGTTAGGCAATAAAGCACTAAAATGCAGGGCAATCACATTAAATGGGAATAAAACCAACTTTTACGAAGAACTTGCCTTTTAGTGTTTTTGACACGCATTTAGTAAGGTTGCTCTGTTTCTCAATTAAGAGTGTTATTCATGATTTTCAGCATATACACGAGTTTTTGCGTTTTTTGCCTTTTGTTTTTTTTGAAATATAAAATATTCATTATACACTCTTCTCGCAATGTCCCTTTGTTTCCCAATATGCTTTGTATCCATTTTACCGTTTTTTTGTAAGTAACAAGTTTAAAAACACTCAAAATATACATTTTTGGTAATGTTTTTTTGCTTCTTGATATTGGTTGATTTGTATCAGTTTTAGCGTTTTTCTACGTAAAACACTGAAAAAGACATGTTTTCACTAATTTTCTTTTGGATTCCCACATAGAGTGAGTTCCTTATTATTTATCGTTTTAGTGCCTAACATGCTGAAAAACAATCACAAGACAGATTTCTCGTAAGGTCTTTAATTTCCTCATATGGGACGCTTTGCATATCTTTTCAGTGTTTATGAGCGTATTACGCAATAATGCACTAAAAGCCAGGGTAATCACATTACATGGAAATATAACCAAATTTTACCAAGAACTTACGTTTAAGTATTTTTGAGCTCCTTACGTACCAAAACGCTAAAACGCATGCAAAATACATTTTATGGAGAAACAGAATTACATTACCAAATACATGTATTTTGAGTGTTTTTCATCATGTTATCTATAAAAACGCTTAAATACATGCAAAGAACCTAATGTTTGGGAAACGAAAGAACATTACGAGAAACGTGTATTATGGGTGATTTTTAAGTTCCTTCAGTATCAAAAAGCTAAAACCCACAAATAACACTCTTTAGGAAAAAAAATAATAATAAAAAATATAAAAATAAGAAAATGGGATTTTTTTTTTATTCATCTTCATAGGTACCGAGATGCCAAAATTATGCCAAAATTCAAGGAATTTATGTGGAAAAAAGAACATTATCATAAAAGTTAATTATAGCTTTTTTTCGGATTGTTATATACCAAACCCAAAGCCAAAGCCACCTATATAGGGAATTTAAACAATTTTACCAGAAACCTATCTTTTCAGTGTTTTTCAGCATGTTAGGCACCAAAACGATCAATAATAATAATAATAAAACGATAAATGAATCCTTCATATAGGATGCAAACCATCCTATATGAAGAAATAGAATAACATTATCAAAAAGATATATTTTGAGTGTTTTTGAGCTTGTTACCTACAAAAAAATGCAAAAATGGTTGTAAAGCACTCTATATTAGGAAACAAAAGGACATTACGAGAAACGTGTATAATGAGTGTTTTATAGTTTTAAAAGAACCACAAGGCAATAAACGCAAAAACTCGTGTATATAGAGAAATTTTTTACATACCATAATGAATAAATGCTTAAATAACAATTTTAATCGATAAACAGAACTACCTTACGAAATTGTGTATTTTGAGTGTTTTTCACATTCTTAGTTACGAAAATGCCAAATTACATGCGAAACTAGCTTCATGTGGGGAAAAAAATAACATTACCAAAAATGTGTCTTTTGAGTGTTTTTCAGCATGATATGCAACAAAGCACTAAAAAGCAGAACGATCACATTACATGGGAATAAAACCAACTTTAACGAAGAATTTGCCTTTAAGTATTTTTTAACTTCTTATATACCAAAACGCTAAAACGCATCCAAAACAAACTTGATGGAGAAACAGAATAACATTACCAAAAACATTTATTTTGAATGTTTTTTTTATCATGTTATCTATAAAAACGCTTAAGTACATGCAAAAAACATTATGTTTGGGAAACAAAAGAACCTTACGAGAAACGTGTATTATGAGTGTTTTTTTTTAAGTTCTTTAAGTACCATAAAGATAAAACACACAAATAACACTCTTTATTTAAAAAATTTTAAAAAATAGATAAATAATAAATAGGATTTTTTTTTTTTTTGTTATTCATCTTCATAGGTACCGAGATGCCAAAATTCTGGGAAAATTCAAGGCAATTATGTGATAAAAGAATATTATCAAAAAAGTTAATTTCAGCTTTTTTTTTCGGACTGTTATGTACCAAACCCTAAAGAGCATGCAAAGCCTCCAATATGAGGAAATTAAACGACCTTACCAGAAATCTGTGTTTTGAGTGTTTTTTAGCATGTTAGGCACCAAAACAATAAATAATAAGGAACTCACTCTATATGGGAATCCAAAACAAAGTTACTGAAAACGTGTGTTCTCAGTGTTTTACATAGAAACACGTTAAAACGGATGGAAACCAACCAATATCAAGAAATAGAAAAACGTTACCAAAAAGGTATATTTTGAGTGTTTTTGAGCTTTTTACCTACAAAAAACGCGAAAATTGATGCAAAACACTCTATATTGGGAAAGAAAAGGAAAGTGGAAGAAAAGTGTATAATGAGTGTTTTATAGTTGAAAAGAACCACTAAGCAATATACATTACAATATACAATACGTACACTTATTGCTTATGCTTTTTTTGGGAAAAAAATGACATTACCAGAAAAATGTCTTTTGTGTGTTTTTGAGCGTGTTAGGGAATAAAGCACTAAAATCAGGGCAATCACATTACACTGGAATAAAACCATTTTTTAATAAGAACTTGCCTTTAAATGTATTTGAGCTCCTTATATACCAAAACACTAAAA
The DNA here is from genome assembly GCF_035594125.1 of Scylla paramamosain. Lineage (NCBI taxonomy): Eukaryota > Metazoa > Arthropoda > Malacostraca > Decapoda > Portunidae > Scylla > Scylla paramamosain. Next base: position 13,441,217 of record NC_087192.1, read on the forward strand.
TGCATGCAAAATACACTTGATGGTGAAACAGAATAACATTACCAAAAACATGTATTTTGAGTGTTTTTGATCATGTTACCAATAAAAACGCTTAAATGTATGCAAAGAACCGTATTTTTGGAAAATGAAAGAACATTTTGAGAAACGTGTATTATGAGTGTTTTTAAGTTCATTAAGTACGAAAAAGCTAAAAGCCACAAATTACACTCTTTATTGAGAAAAAATAAATAAATAAAAAATACGATTTTTTTTTCATTGTTATTCATCTTCACAGGTAACGAGGTGCCAAATTTCGGGCAAAGTTCAGGAAATTATATGAAATAAGAACATTATAAAAAAAAAGCAAAATTTAGCTTTTTTTTCGGACTGTTATGTACCAAACCCCTAAAGTGCATGCAAAGCCACCTATATGGGGAAATTAAACGTCTTTGCCAGAAAACTGTCTTATGAGTATTTTTCAGTATGTTACGAACCAACATGATAAAACCCAAGGAAGTCAATCTATATGGGAATCCAAAACAAAATTACTGAAATTGTGTCTATTCGGTGTTTTACGTACAAAACGCTAAAACGGATGCAAACTAACCAAAATGATGAAATAGAATAACATTACCAAAAAGGTATATTTTGAGTGTTTTTGAAATTGTTACCTACAAAAAACTCGAAAATGGATGCAAAGCACTTTATATTGGGAAGCAAAAGGCACCAAAAAGCATGTTAGGCACCAAAACGATAAATAATATGAAAGTCACTCTGTATGGAAATCCAAAACAAATTTACTGGAAACGTGTCTTTTAAAATATCTACGTAGAAAAACGCTAAAACGGAAGCAAACCAACCAATATGAAGGAATAGAATAACATTACCAAAAAAGTATATTTTGTGTGTTTTTGAGCTTGTTATATAAAAAGAAACTCGAAAATGGATGCAAAGCACTCTATATAAGGAAAAAAGAGGACATAATAAGAAAAGTGTATAATGAGTCTTTTATAGTTCACCAGAATCACAAGGCAAGAAACGCAAAAACTCGACTATATGGAGAAGTTTCTAAGATACCAAAATACTGAAACTCATGAATAACACTCTTAATCAAGAAACAGAATAACCTTACTAAATTCGTGTATTTTGAGTGTTTTTTTACATTCTTAGTTACCAAAACCCTAAATTCCATGCGAAACTAGTTTCATGTGGGAAAAAAATGACATTACCAGAAAAGTGTCTTTCAGTGTTTTTGAGCGTGTTAGGCAATAAAGCACTAAAAAGCAGGGCAATCACATTACATGGGAATAAAACCAACTTTTACGAAGAACTTGCCTTTTAGTGTTTTTGACACGCATTTAGTAAGGTTGCTCTGTTTCTCTATTAAGAGTGTTATTCATGAGTTTATACGAGTTTTTGCGTTTTTTGCCTTATGGATTTTTTGAACTATAAAACATTCATAATACATTTTTCTCGCAATGTTTTCTACGTAAAACACTGAGAAGACACGTTTTCAGTAATTTTCTTTTGGATTCCCACATAGAGTGAGTTCCTTATTATTTATCGTTTTGGTGCCTAACATGCTGATAAACACTCAAAAGACAGATTTCTGGTAACGTCTTTAATTTCCTCACATGGGAGGCTTTGCATGTCTTTTCAGTGTTTTTGAGCGTGTTGCGCAATAAAGCACTGAAAGCAAGGGCAATCACATTACATGGGAATAAAATCAAATTTTACCAAGAACAGGCCTTTAAGTGTTTTTGAGCTCCTTACATACCAAAACGCTAAAACGTATGCAAAATACATTTTATGGAGAAACAGAATAACATTACCAAATACATGTATTTTGAGTGTTTTTGATCATGTTATCTAAAAAAAACGCTTAAATGCATGCAAAGAACCTTATGTTTGGGAAACAAAAGAACATTACGAGAAACGTGTATTATGAGTGATTTTTAAGTTCCTTTTAGTACGAAAAAAGCTAAAACCCACAAATAACACTCTTTAGAAAAAAATAAATAAATAAAAAAATTAAAAAATGGGAATTTTTTTTTCTTCTTTTTCATCTTCATAGGTACCGAAGTGCCAAAATTATGCCAAAATTCAGGGAATTTATGTGAAAAAAAGAACATTATCATGAAAGTTAATTATAGCTTTTTTTTCTGATTGTTATGTACCTAAACCTAAAGTGAATGCAAAGCCACCTATATAGGGAAGTTAAACGACTTTACCAGAAACCTGTCTTTTCAATGTTTTTCAGCCTGTTAGGCACCAATACGATAAGTAATATGAAAATCAGTCAATATGTGAATCCAAAACAAAATTACTGAAAACGTGTCTTTTCAGTGTTTTACGTAGAAAAACGCTAAAGCGGATACAAACCATCCTATATGAAGAAATAGAACAACATTACCAAAAAGATATATTAGGAAACAAAAGGACATTACGAGAATCGTGTATAATGAGTGTTTTATAGTTTTAAAAGAACCACAAGGCAATAAACGCAAAAACTCGTGTATATAGAGAAATTTTTACATCCCAAAATGATGAAATGCATGAATAACACTTTTAATCGATAAACAGAACTACCTAACCAAATTGTGTATTTTAAGTGTTTTTCACATTCTTAGTTACAAAAATGCCAAAATACATGCGAAACTAGCATCATCTGGGAAAAAAAAAGATATTACCAGAAAAGTGTCTTTTGAGTGTATTTGAGCGTGATATGCAACAAAGCACTAAAAAGCAGAACGATCACATTACATGAGAATAAAACCAATTTGTACGAAGAATTTGCCCTTAAGTGTTTTTTAACCCCTTATATACCAAACCGCTAAAACGCATGAAAAACAAACTTTATGGAGAAACAGAATAACCTTCCCGAAAAAATGTATTTTGAGTGTTTTTGATCATGTTATCTATAAAAACGCTTAAGTACATGCAAAGAACATTATGTTTGGGAAACAAAAGGACATTACGAGAAACGTGTATTATGAGTGCTTTTATAAGTTTCTTAAGTACCAAAAAGCTAAAACTCACAAATAACACTCTTTATTTAGAAAATAAAATATAAAAAAATAAAATAAATAGGACTTTTTTTTTTGTTATTCATCTTGATAGGTACCGAGATGCCAAAATTCTGGGAAAATTCAGGGCAATTATGTGATAAAGGAATATTACCAAAAAAGTTAATTTTAGCTTTATTATATACCAAACCCTAAAGTGCATGCAAACATTATCAAAAAGGTATATTTTGAGTGTTTTTGAGCTTGTTACCTATAAAAAACACGAAAATTGATGCAAAGCACTCTATAATGGGAAAGAAAAGGACATTGCATGAAAAGTGTATAATGAGTGTTTTATAGTTCAAAAGAACCATGAGACAAAAAATGCAAAAACTAGTGTATATGAAGAAGTTTCGTAGATACCAAAATGCTGAAACTCATGAACAACACTCTTTATTGAGAAACAGAAGAATCTTACTAAATGTGTGTATTTTGAGTGCTTTTCACATTCTTAGTTACCAAAACCCCAAATATCATGCGAAACCAGCTTTATGTAGGAAAAAAATGTCATTACCAGAAAAATGTCTTTTGAGTGTTTTTGAGCGTGTTAGGCAAAGAAACACTGAAAAGCAGGGCAATCACATTACATTGGAATAAAACCAATTTTTAATAAGAACTTACCTTTAAGTATTTTTGAGCTCCTTATATACCAAAACACTAAAACGCATGCGAAATACAGAATAACATTACCAAAAACATGTATTTTCTTTCAGTGTTTTTGATCATATTTCCAATAAAAACGCTTAAATGACATTACCAGAAAATTGTCTTTTAAGTGTTTTTGAGCGTGATATGCAACAAAGCACTAAAAAGCAGAAAAATCACATAATTTGGGTATAAAACCAACTTTTACGATGAACTTGCCTTTAAGTGTTTTTTTTTAACTCCTTACATACCAAAACGCTAAAACGCATGTAAAACACCCATATAGGTTGCAAAGCAACCTATATGGAAAAATTACTCGCCTTTACCAGAAGAACATTGAAAAAAATTGAAAACATTGAACATTGAAAAAGAAAAACATTGAAAAGACAGGTTTCTGGTAAAGTCGAGTAATTTTTCCATATAGGTGGCTTTGCATGCACTTCAGGGTTTGGTACATAACGCCGGAAAAAAGCTGAAATTATTTTTTTTATAGTGATTTTTTTTTATTTCCCTGAATTTTTCCAGAATTTTGGTATCTCGGTACCTATGAAGATGAATAACAATTTTTTTTTCTCTATAAAGTGTTATTTGTGTGTCTTAGCTTTTTGGTGCTTAAGGAACTTAAAAACACTCATAATACACGATTTTCTTAATGTTTTTTCTTATACAAACATAGGGTTCTTTACATGTATTTAAGCATTTTTATAAGTAACATGATCAAAAACACTCAAAATACATATTTTTGGTAATGTTATTCTGTTTCTCCATAAAGGGTGTTTTACATGCGTTTTAGCGTTTTGGTATGTAAGAAGTTAAAAAACACTTAAAGGCAAGTTCTTCGTTATGTGTTTTTTTCTCCTTTTTAGTGCTTTGTTGCATATCACGCTCAAAAACATTTAAAAGATATTTTTCTGGTAATGTCATTTAAGCGTTTTTATTGGAAATATAATAAAAAAAAAACACTCAAAATACATGTTTTTGGTAATGTTATTTTGTTTCACCATGAAGTGTATTTTGCATGCGTTTTAGTGTTTTGGTATATAAGGAGCTCAAAAACACTTAAAGTCAAGTTCTTATTAAAAATTGGTTTTATTCCAATGTAATGTGATTGCCCTGCTTTTCAGTGCTTCTTTGCCTAACACGCTCAAAAACAATCAAAAGACATTTTTCTGGTAATGTCATTTTTCTCCCACATAAAGCTCGTTTCGCATGCAATTTGGGGTTTTGGTAACTAAGAATGTAAAAAAGCACTCAAAATACACACATTTAGTAAGATTGTTCCGTTTCTCAATTAAGAGTGTTCATGAGTTTCAGCATTTTGGTATCTACGAAACTTCTTCATATACACTAGTTTTTGCATTTTTTGTCTTATGGTTCTTTTGAACTATAAAACACTCATTATACACTTTTCATGCAATGTCCTTTTCTTTCCCATTATAGAGTGCTTTGCATCAATTTTCGTGTTTTTTATAGGTAAAAAGCTCAAAAACACTCAAAATATACCTTTTTGATAATGTTTTTCTATTTCTTTATATTGGTTTGTTTGCATCCGTGTTAGCGTTTTACTACGTAAAACACTGAGAAGACACGTTTTCAGTAATTTTGTTTTGAATTCCCATATAGAGTGAGTTCCTTATTATTTATTGTTTTGGTGCCTAACATGCTGAACAACACTCAAAAGAGAGATTTCTGATAAGTTCGTTTAATTTCCTCATATAGGAGGCTTTGCATGCACTTTAGGGTTTGGTATATAAAAAGGCTAAAATTAACTTTTTTGGTAATATTCTTTTATCATATAATTGCCTTGAATTTTCCCAGAATTTTGGCATTTTGGAACCTATGAAGATAAATAAAAAAATTTTAAAAAATCCTATTTTTTTATTTTTTATTTATTTTATTTTTTTTCTCAAAAAAGAGTGTTATTTGTGGGATTTACCTTTTTGGTACTTAAGGTTATTAAAAACACTCATAATACACGTTTCTCGTAATGTCCTTTCGTTTCCCAAACATAAGGTTCTTTGCATGTATTTAAGCGTTTTTATAGATAACGTGATCAAAAACACTCAAAATACAAGGTTTTGGGAATGTTGTTCTGTTTCTCCATAAAGTGTGTTTTGCCTACGTTTTAGCAGTTTTGTATATAAGGAGGTCAAAAACACTTAAAGGCAAGTTCTTGGTAAAAAATGGTTTTATTCCAATATAATGTGATTGTCCTGCTTTTGGGTGCTTTATTACCTATGACGTTGAAAAACATTTAAAAGATACTTTTCTGGTAAAGTCATTTTTTTTCCCCACAAAGCTATTTTCGCATGTAATTTGTTTTTTTTTTTGGTAACTAAGAATGTGAAAAGCACTCAAAATACATGCATTTAGTAAGGTTGTTCTGTTTCTCAATTAAGAGTGTTATTCATGAGTTTCAGCATTTTGGTATCTAAGAATCTCCATATACATGAGTTTTTGCGTTGTTTGCTTTGTGGTTCTTTTGAAAAATAAAAGTCTCATTATACACTTTTCTTGCATTGTCCTTTTGTTTCCCAATATAGAGTACTTTGCATCAATTTTCGCGTTTTTGTAGGTAAAAAGCTCAAATACACTCAAAATATAAATTTTTGGTAACGTTTTTCTATTTCTTGATATTGGTTAGTTTGCATCCGTTTTAAGGATCGTTTTGGTGCCTAACATGCCAAAAAACACACAAAAGAAAGATTTCTCGTAAGGTCGTTTAATTTCCTCATATTGGAGGCTTTGCATGCACTTTAGGGTTTGGTACATAACAGTCCGAAAAAAAAGCTGAAATTAACTTTTTTTATAATATTCTTTTATCACATAATTGCCCTGAATTTTTCCACACTTTTGGCATCTTGGTACCAATAAAGATGAATAAAAAAAAAATATCCTATTTACTTTATTTTTTTATTTTTTTATTTTCTAAATAAGGAGTGTTATATGTGAGTTTTAGCTTTTTGGTACTTAGGAACTTATAAAAACACTCATAATACACGTTTCTCGTAATGTCCTTTTGTTTCCAAAACATAATGTTCTTTGCAGGTACTTAAGCGTTTTTATAGATAACATGATCAAAAAAACTCAAAATACGTTTTTGGTAATGTTATTCTGTTTTTCCATAAAGTTTGTTTTTCATGCGTTTTACCGGTTTGGTATATAAGGGGTTAAAAAACACTTAAAGGCAAATTCTTCGTACAAATTGGTTTTATTCTCATGTATTGTGATCGTTCTGCTTTTTAGTGCTTTGTTGCATATCACGCTTAAAAACACTTAAAAGACACTTTTCTGGTAATGTCATTTTTTTTCCCAAATGAAGTTAGTTTCTCATGTAATTTGGCATTTTTGTAACTAAGAATGTGAAAAACACTTAAAATACACAATTTGGTAAGGTAGTTCTGTTTATCTATTAAAAGTGTTATTCATGCATTTCATCATTTTGGAATGTAAAAATTTCTTTATATACACGAGTTTTTACGTTTATTGACTTATGGTTCTTTTAAAACTATAAAACACTCATTATACACGTTTCTCTTAATGTCCTTTTGTTTCCTAATATAGAGTGCTTTATATCCATTTTTGCATTTTTTGTAGGTAACAAGCTCAAAAACACTCAAAAAATATCTTTTTGGTAATGTTATTCTATTTCTTCATATAGGATGGTTTGTATCCGCTTTAGCGTTTTTCTACGTAAAACACTGAAAAGACACGTTTTCAGTAATTTTGTTTTGGATTCACATATTGACTGATTTTCATATTACTTATCGTATTGGTGCCTAACATGCTGAAAAACATTGAAAAGACAGGTTTCTGGTAAAGTCGTTTAACTTCCCTATATAGGTGGCTTTGCATGCACTTTAGGATTTGGTACATAACAATCAGAAAAAAAAGCTATAATTAACTTTCACGATAATGTTCATTTTTTCACATAAATTCCCTGAATTTTGGCATAATTTTGGCAATTCGGTACCTATGAAGATGAAAAACAAAAAACAAAAAATTCCCTTTTTTTATTTATTTATTTATTTTTTATTTATTTTTTTTTTTCTAAATAAAGAGTGTTATTTGTGGGTTTTAGCTTTTTTGATACTGAAGGAACTTAAAAATCACTTATAATACACGTTTCTCGTAATGTTTTATCGTTTCCCAAACATAAGGTTCTTTGCATGTATTTAAGCGTTTTTTTTAGATAAAATGATCAAAAACACTCAAAATACATGTATTTGGTAATGTTATTCTGTTTCTTAATGAAATGTATTTTGCATGCGTTTTAGCGTTTTGGTATGTAAGGAGCTCAAAAACACTTAAAGGCCAGTTCTTGGTAATATTTTGTTTTATTCTCATGTAATGTGATTGCCCTGGCTTTTAGTGCTTTATCGCGTAACACGCTCAATAACACTGAAAAGACATGCAAAGCTTCCCATATGAGAAAATTAAAGACGTTACCAGAAATCTGTCTTTTGAGTGTTTTTCAGCATGTTAGGCACCAAAACGATAAATAATAAGGAACTCACTCTATGTGGGAATCCAAAAGAAAATTACTGAAAACGTGTCTTTTCAGTGTTTTACGTAGAAAACATTGCGAGAAAAATGTATAATGAATGTTTTATAGTTCAAAAAATACACAAGGCAAAAAACGCAAAAACTCGTATAAATGCTGAAACTCATGAATAACACTCTTAATTGAGAAACAGAGCAACCTTACTAAATGCGTGTCAAAAACACTAAAAGGCAAGTTTTTCGTAAAAGTTGGTTTTATTCCCATGTAATGTGATTGCCCTGCTTTTTAGTGCTTTATTGCCTAACACTTTTCTGGTAATGTCATTTTTTTTCCCACATAAAGTTAGTTTCGCATGGAATTTGGGGTTTTGGTAAATAAGAATGTAAAAAAACACTCAAAATACACGCATTTAGTAAGGTTGTTCTGTTTCTTGATTAAGAGTGTTATTCATGAGTTTCAGTATTTTAATATCTTAGAAACTTCTCCATACAGTCGAGTTTTTGCGTTTTTTGCCTTGTGATTCTGGTGAACTATAAAACACTCATTATACACGTTTCTCATTATGTCCTGTTTTTTCCTTATATACAGTGCTTTGCATCCATTTTTGAGTTTCTTTTTATGTAACAATCTCAAAAACACACAAAATATACTTTTTTGGTAATGTTATTCTATTCTTTCATATTGGTTGGTTTGCCTCCGTTTTAGCGTTTTTCTACGTAAATCTTTTAAAAGACACGTTTCCAGTAATTTTGTTTTGGATTTCCATATAGAGTGACTTTCATATTATTTATCGTTTTGGTGCCTAACATGCTTTTTGGTGCCTTTTGCTTCCCAATATAGAGTGGTTTCATCCATTTTCGCGTTTTTTGTAGGTAACAATTTCAAAAACACTCAAAATATACCTTTTTGGTAATGTTATTCTATATCTTCATTTTGGTTAGTTTGCATCCGTTTTAGCGTTTTGTACGTAAAACACCGAAAAGACACGTTTTCAGTAATTTTGTTTTGGATTCCCATATAGATTAACTTCCTTGGGTTTTATCATGTTGGTTCCTAACATGCTGAAAAACACTTATAAGACAATTTTCTGGCAAACATGTTTAATTTCCCTATATAGGTGGCTTTCCATGCACTTTAGGGGTTTGGTACATAACAGTCCGAAAAAAAAGCTAAATTTAACTTTTTTGATAATGTTCTTATTTTATATAATTTCCTGAACTTTGGCCGAATTTTGGCACCTCGTTACCTGTAAAGATGAATAAGAATAAAAAAAAAATCGATTTTTTTTATTTATTTACTTTTTTTTTCTCAATAAAAGTGTAATTTATGGCTTTTAGCTTTTTCGTACTTAGTGAACTTAAAAAAACTCATAATACACGTTTCTCGTAATGTCCTTTCATTTCCCAAAAATACGGTTTTTTGCATATATTTAAGCGTTTTTATTGGTAACATGATCAAAAAAACACTCAAAATACATGTTTTTCGTAATGTTATTCTGTTTCACCATCAAGTGTATTTTGCATGCATTTTAGTGTTTTGGTATATAAGAAGCTCAAATACACTTAAAGGGAAGTTCTTGTTAAAAATTGGTTTTATTCCAATGTAATGTGTGTTGCCCTACTTTTTAGTGCTTTATTGCCTAACACGCTCGAAAACACTCAAAAGACATTTTTCTGGTAATGTCATTTTTTTCCCACAAAAAGCTGGTTTCGCATGCAATTTGGGGTTTTGGTAACTAAGGATGTGAAAAGCACTCAAAATACACGCAATTAGTAAGATTGTTCTGTTTCGCAATTAAGAGTGTTGTTCCAGAGTTACAGCATTTTGGAATGTAAGAAACTTCTCAATATACACGAGTTTTTGCGTTTTTTGCCTTGTAGTTCTTGTGAAACTATAAAACACTCATTATACACGTTTCTTGTAATGTCCTTTTGCTTCCCAATATAAATTGCTTTCCATCCATTTTCGCGTTTTTTGTAGGTAGCAATTTCAAAAACACTTAAAATATACCTTTTTGGTAATGTTATTTTATTTCTTCATATTTGTTGGTTTACATCCGTTTTAGCGTTTTTCTACGTAAAACACCGAAAAGACACGTTTTTAGTAATTTTGTTTTGGATTCCCATATAGATTGACTTCCATGTTGTTTATCGTGTTGGATCCTAACATACTGAAAAACACTCATATGACCGTTTTCTGGAAAAGACGTTTAATTTCCCCATATAAGTGGCTTTGCATGCACTTTAGGGGTTTGGTACATAACAGTTCGAAAAAAAAAATCTAAATTTAACTTTTTTGATAATGTTCTTATTTCACATAATTTCCTGAAGTACCTTTTTTTTTTTAATTTCCTGGTACCTGTGAAGATGAATAAGAAAGAAAAAAAATATTGTATTTTTTTTTTTATTTATTTATTGTTTCTCAATAAAGAGTGTTATTTGTGGTTTTTAGCTTTTTGGTAATTAATGAACTTAAAAACAGTCAAAATACTCGTTTCTCGTAATCTCCTTTCGTTTCCCAAAAATAGTGTTCTTTGCATTTATTTAAGCGTTTTTATTGGTAACATAATCAAAAGCACTCAAAATACATGTTTTTGGTAATGTTATTCTGTTTCACAATAAAGAGTGTTTTGCATGCGTTTTAGTGTTTTGGTATATAAGGAGCTCAAAAACATATAAATGTAAGTTCTTGGTAAAAATTCGTTTTTCTTCAATGTAATGTGATTGCCCTCCTTTTCAGTGCTTTGTTTTCTATCACGCTCAAAAACACTCAAAAGACACTTTTCTGGTAAAGTCTTTTTTTTCCCCACAAATCTATTTTTGCATGCAATTTGGGGTTTTGCTAAGAATGTGAAAAGCACTCAAAATACACGCATTTATTAAGGCTGTTCTGTTTCTCAATTAGAAGTGTTATATATGAGTTTTAGCATTTCTGTATCTAGGAAACCTCTCCATATACACGAGATTTTGCGTTTTTTGCCTTGCGGTTCTTTTGAACTATAAAACACTCATTATACACTTTTCTTGCAATGTCCTTTTCTTTCCCAATATAGAGTGCTTTGCATCAATTTTCGCGTTTTTTGTAGGTATCATGCTCAAAAACACTCAAAATATACCTTTTTAGTAAAATTTTTTTATTTCTTGATATTGGTTGCTTTGCATCCGTTTTAGCGTTTTTCTACGTAAAACACTGAGAAGACACGTTTTCAGTAGCGTTTTTTTGGATTCCCATATAGAGTGAGTTCCTTATTATTTATCGTTTTGGTGCTTAATATGCTAAAAAACACTCAAAACACATATTTCTGGTAAGGTCGTTTAATTTCCTCATATAGGAGTCTTTGCATGCACTTTAAGGTTTGGTACATAACAGTCAGAAAAAAAAACCGGAAATTAACTAGTTTGATAATACTCTTTTATCATATGATTGCCCTGAATTTTCCCAGAATTTTGGCATCTCGGTACCTATGAATATGAATAACAAAAAAAAAAAAAATCTTATTTTTTTATATTTTTATTTTTTATTTTCTAAATAAAGAGTGTTATTGATTGGTTTTAGCTTTTTGGTACTTAAGGAACTTAAAAAACACTCATAATACACGTTTCTCGTAATATCCTTTTGTTTCCCAAACATAATGTTCTTTGCATGTAATTAAGCGTTTTTATAGATAACAATATCAAAAACACTCAAAATACATGTTTTTGGTAATGTTGTTCTGTTAATCCATAAAGTTTGTTTTTGTATGCGTTTTAGCGGTTTGGTATATAAAGACCTCAAAAACACTTAAAGGCAAGTTTTTGGTATAAATTGGTGTTATTCCAATGTAATATGATTGCCCTGCTTTTTAGTGCTTTATTGCCTATCACGCTCAAAAACACTTAAAAGATACTTTTCTGGTAATGTCATTTCTTTTCTCACATAAAGGTGGTTTCGCATGCAATTTGGGGTTTTGGTAACTAAGAATGTGAAAAGCACTCAAAATACACGCATTTAGTAAGGTTGATCTGTTTCTCAACTAATAGTGTTATTCATAAGTTTCAGCATTTTTGTATCTAGGAACCTTCTCCATATACACGAGTTTTTGTGTTTTTTTGCCTTTTGGTTCTTTTTGAACTATAAAAAAAATCATTATACACTTTTCTTGCAATGTCCTTTTGTTTTCTAATATAGAGTGCTTTGCATCAATTTTCGCCTTTTTTTAGGTAACAAGCTCAAAAACACTCAAAATATACCATTTTGGTAATGTTTTTCTATTTCTTGATATTGGTAGATTTGCATCCGTTTTAGCGTTTTTCTACGTAAAAGAAAGAAAAACACGTTTTCAGCAATTTTGTTTTGGATTCTCATATAGAGTGATTTACTTATTATTTATCGTTTTTGTGCCTAACATGCTAAAAAACACTCAACACTCAAAACAGATTTCTGGTAAGGTCGTTTAATTTCCTCATATAGGAGTCTTTGGATGCACTTTAGGGTTTGGTACATAACAGTCCGAAAAAAATGCTAAAATTTACTTTTTCCCAGAATTTTGGCATCTCGGTACCTATGAAGATGAATAACAAAAAAAAAATCCTATTTTTTTATTTTCTTACTTTTTTTTCTAAATAAAGAGTGTTATTTTTGGGTTTTAGCTTTTTTATACTTAAGGAACTTAAAAACACTTATAATACACATTTCTCGTAATGTACTTTCGTTTCTTAAACATAAGGTTTTTTGCATGTATTTAAGAGTTTTTATAGATAACATGATCAAAAACACTTAAAATATATGTTTTTTGGTAATTTTATTCTCTTTCTCCATAAAAGGTGTTTTGCATGCGTTTTAGCGTTTTCGTATGTAATTAGCTTAAAAACACTTAAAGGCAAGTTCTTGATAAAAGTTGTTATTATTCCCATGTAATGTGATTCCCCTGCTTTTTAGTGATTTATAGCCTAACACGCTCAAAAACACTCATAAGGCACTTTTCTGGTAATATCATTTTTTTTCCCACATAAAGCTAGTTTTGCATGGAATTTGGGGTTTTGGTAACTAAGAATGTGAAAAAAACTCAAAACACAGGCATTTAGTAAGGTTGTTCTATTTCTTAATTAAAAGTGTTATTCATGACTTTCAGCATTTTAGAATGTAAGAAACTTTTCTAATACACACATTTGGTAAGGTATTTCTGTTTCAAAATTAAAAGTGTTATTGATGAGTTTTTTTGGTATGTAAGAAACTTCTTTATGTACACGAGTTTTTGAGTATTTTACCTTGTGGTTCTTGTCAAACTATAAAACACTTATACCCGTTTCTCGTAATGTCCTCTTCTTTGCCAATATAAAGTGCTTTCCATACATTTGTGCATTTTTGTAGGTAACAAGCTCAAAAAACACATCAAAATATATCTTTTTGGTAATGTTATTCTATTTCTTCATATTGGTTGGTTTGCATCCGTTTTAGCGTTTTTCTACGTAAGTCACTGAAAAGACACGTTTTAAGTAATATTGTTCAGATTGCTGAAAAACACTCAAAAGACAGGTTTCTGGTAAAGTCGTGTAATTTCCCCATATAGGTGGATTTGCCTGCACTTCAGAGTTTGTACATAACTCCGGAAAAAAACTAAAATTATTTTTTTATAATGATTTTTTTTTTTTGCCAGAATTTTGGCAAAATTATATTTTTTCAAAATATAACCTATGAAGATGAATAACAATTTTTTTTTCTCTTTATAAAAAGTTATTTGTGGGTTTTAGCTTTTTGGTTCTTAAGGAACTTAAAAACACTCATAATACACGATTTTCGTAATGTCCTTTCATTTTCCAAACATAGGGTTCTTTGCATGTATTTAGGCATTTTTATAGATAACATGATCAAAAACACTCAAAATACATGTTTCTGGTAATGTTATTCTGTTTCTCCATAAAGGGTGTTTTGCAAGATTTTTAGCGTTTTGGTATGTAAGAAGCTCAAAAACACGTAAAGGCAGGTTCTTGGTAAAAGTTGGTTTTATTCCCATATAATGTGATTGCCCTCCTTTTTAGTGCTTTATTGGCTATCACGCTCAAAAACACTCAAAAGACACTTTTTGGATAATGTCATTTTTTTTCCCACATAAAGCTAGTTTCGCATGCAATTTTTGGTTTTGGTAACTAAGAATGTGAAAAACACTCAAAATACATGCATTTGGTAAGGTTGTTCTGTATTAATTAAGAGTGTTATTTCTGAGTTTCAGCATTTTTGTATCAAAGAAACTTCTCCATATACACCGAGTTTTGCGATTTTTGCCTTCTGGCTGTTGTGAAACTATAAAACACTCATTATACACGTTTCTCGTAATGTCCTTTTGTATCCCAATATAGAGTGCTTTCCATCCATTTTCGCGTTTTTTGAAGGTAAGAAGCTCAAAAACACTCAAAATATACCTTTTTGGTAATGTTATTCTTTTTCTCCATATTCGTTGGTTTGCATCCGATTTAGCGTTTTTCTACGTAAAACACTGAAAGGACACTTTTTTAGAAATTTTGTGATGGATTCCCACATTTAGTGACTTCTATATTATTTATCGTTTTGGTGCCTAACATGCTGAAAAAAAAAAAAAACCCACAAAAGACAGGTTTCTGGTAAGGTCGTTTAATTTCACCATATAGGTGGCTTTGCTTGCACTTTAGGGTTTGATACATAACAGTCCGAAAAAGAAGCTAAAATTAACTCTTTTTCATAATGTTCTTTTTTCACAAAATTTCCCTGAATTTTGGCATAATTTTAGCATCTCGGTACCTATGAAGATGAATAAAAAAAAAAATCCTATTTTTTTATTATTTATTTTTTTTTCCCTATAAAGAGTGTTATAATTTTGTGGGTTTTAGCTTTTTGGTACTTAAAGAACTTATAAACACTCATAATACACGTTTCTCGAAATGTCCTTTCGTTTCCCAAACATAAGATTCTTTGCATGTATTTAAGCGTTTTTATTGGTAACATGATCAAAAACACTCAAAATACATGTTTTTGGTAATGTTATTCTGTTTCTAAATAAAGGGTGTTTTGCATGCGTTTTAGCGTTTTGGTATTTAAGGAGCTCAAAAACACTTAGAAAAGACATTTGGTAAAAGTTGATTTTATTCCCATGTAATGTGATTGCCCTGCTTTTTAGTGCTTTATTGCTTTATCATGCTAAAAAAAAAAAAAAAAAAAAAACACTTAAAAGACACTTTTCTGGTAATGCCATTTTTTTTCCCACATAAAGCTACTTTCACATAAAATTTGGGGTTTTGGTAGCTAAAAATGTGAAAAACACTCAAAATACACGCATTTGGTAAGGTTGATCTGTTTCTCAATTAATAGTGTTATTCAGGAGTTTCACCATCTTGGTACCGAAGAAACTTCTCCATATATACGAGTTTTTGCGTTTTTTTGCTTTGTTCTTCTTGAGAATCTATAAAACACTCATTGTACACGTTTCTCGTAATGCCGTTTTGTTAACCAATATAGAGAGCTTTCCATCCATTTTCATGTTTATTTTATAAAAAGCTCAAAAATACTCAAAATATACCTTTTTGGTAATGTTATTCTATTTTTTCATGTTGGCTGGTTTGTTTCCGTTTTAGCATTTTTCTACTTAAAACACGGAAAAGACACGTTTTCAGTAATTTGTTTTGGATTCCCAAATAGAATGAATTCCATATTATTAATTGTTTTGGTGACTAACATGCTGAAAACACTAGAAACACAGGTTTCTCGTAAAGTCGTTTAATTTCCCCATATAGTTTGCTTTGCATGCACTTTAGGGTTTTTTCCATGATAGTCGGAAAAAAAAGCTAAAATAAACTTGTTTGATAATGTTCTTTTTTCATATAATTTTCCCTGAATTTTGCCAGAATTTTGTGATCTCGGTACCTATGAAGAAGAATAACAAAAAAAAAATCCTTTTTATTTATTTACTTTTTTCTTCTATATAAAGAGGTTTTACCTTTTTGGTACTTATTGAACTTAAAAAGACTCATAATACACGTTTTTCCTAATGTCCTTTCGTTTCCCAGACATAGGGATTTTTGCATTTATTAAAGCGTTATTAGAGGTAACATGATCAAAAACTCTCAAAATACATGTTTTTGGTAATGTTAATCTGTTTCTCCATAAAATGTGTTTTGCTTGCGTTTTAGCCTTTTCGTATATAAGGAGCTCAAAAACACTTAAAGGCAAGTTCTTGGTAAAAGATGGTTTTATTCCCATGTACTGTGATTGCCCTTCTTTTTAGTGCTTTATTGCCTAACACGCTCAAAAACACTCAAAAGACACTTTTCTGGTAATGTCATTTTTTTACCACATAAAGCTAGTTTTGCATGCAATTTGGGGTTTTGGTAACTAAGAATGTGAAAAACAGTCAAAATACACGCATATCGTAAGGTTGTTCTGTATTCTCAATTAAGAGTGTTATTTCTCAGTTTCAGCATTTTGGTATCTAAGAATCCATATACACGAGTTTTTGCGTTTTTTGCCTTGTGGTTCTTGTGAAACTATAAAACACTCATTATGAAAGTTTCTCGTAATGTCCTTTTGTATCTTGCTTTCTAGCCATTTTCGCGTTTTTTGTAGATAAGAAGCGCAAAAACACTGAAAATATACCTTTTTTGGTAATGTTATTCTATTTCTTGATATTCGTTGATTTGCATCCGTTTTAGCGTTTTTCTACGTAAAACACTGAAAAGACACTTTTTCAGTAATTTTGTGATGGATTCCCATATTGAGTGACTTCCATATTATATATCGTTTTGGTGCCTAACATGCTGAAAAACACTCAAAAGACAGGTTTCTCGTGAAGTCGTTTAATTTCCTCATATAGGTGGCTTTGCATGCACTTTAGGGTTTGTTATATAAGTCCGAAAAAAAGCTAAAATTAAATTTTTTTCATAATTTTCTTTTTTCACTTAATTTTCCTGAATTTTGCCAGAATTTTGGCATCTTGGTACCTATGAAGATGAATAACAAAAAAAAATAAATTCCTATCTTTTTATTCATTTATTTATTTTTTTTTTTCTATAAACAGTGTTATTTATAGGTTTTAGCTAAATGGTACTTAAAGAACTTAAAAAACACTCGTAATACATGTTTCTCGAAATGCCCTTTAATTTCCCAAACATAAGGTTCTTTGCATGTATTTAAGAGTTTTTATAGATAACATGATCAAAAACACTCAAAATACATGTTTTTGGTAATATTATTCTCTTTCTCCATAAAGTGTGTTTTGCATTCGTTTTAGCGTTTTGGAATATAATGAGCTCAAAAACACTTAAAGGCAAGTTAATAGTAAAAGTTTTATTCCCATGTAATGTGATTGCCCTGCTTTTTAGTGCTTTATTGCCTATCATGCTAAAAAAAAAAAAAAAAAAAACACTTAAAAGACACTTTTCTTGTAATGTCATTTTTTTCCTACATAAAGCTACTTTCACATAAAATTTGGGGTTTTGGTAACTAAGAATGTGAGATACACTCAAAATACACGCATTTGGTTAGGTTGTTCTGTTTCTCAATTTAGAGTGTTATTCAGGAGTTTCAGCATTTTGGTATCTAAGAAACTTCTCCATATATATGAGTTTTTGCATTTTTTGCCTTGTGATTCTTGAGAATCTATAAAACACTCATTATACACGTTTCTCGTAATGTCCTTTTGTTAACCAATAGAGAAAGAGAAAAAACCACAAAAGACAGGTTTCTCGTAAAGTCGTTTAATTTCCCCATATAGTTGGCTTTGCATGCACTTCATGGATTGGTACATAACAGTCCGAAAAAAAAGCTAAAATTAACTTTTTCGATAATGTTCTTTTTGCACATAATTTCCCTGAATTTTGCAAGAATTTTGGCATCTCAGTACCTATCAAAAAGAATAAAAAAAAAAAAAAGAATTCTATTTTTTTTTTTATTATTTCTTTATTTTTCTCTTTCAAGAGGTTTTAGCTTTTTGGTACTTATGGAACTTAAAAACACACATAATACACGTTTATCATAATGTCCTTTCGTTTCCCAGACATAGGGTTCTTTGCATGTATGTAAGCGTTTTTAGAGGTAACATGATCAAAAACACTCAAAATAAATGTTTTTGGTAATGTTAATCTGTATCTCCATAAAGGGTGTTTTACATGTGTTTTAGCGTTTTGGTATATAAGGAGATAAAAAACACTTAAAAGTTGGTTTTATTCCCATGTAATGTGATTGCCCTCCTTTTTAGTGCTTTATTGCCTAACTCTCTCAAAAAACCCTCAAAAGACACTTTTCTGGTAATGTCATTTTTTTTCCCACATAAAGCTAGTTTCGCATGCAATTTGGGGTTCTAGTAACTAAGAATGTGAAAAACACTCAAAATACACGCATTTAGTAATGTTATTCTGTTTCTTAATTAAGAGTGTTATTCAGGAGTTTCAGCATTTTGGTATCTAAGAAACGTCTCCATATACACTAGTTTTTGCGTTTTTTGCTTCGTGGTTCTTGTGAAACTATAAAATACTCATTATACACGTTTTTCGTAATGTCTTTTTATTTCCCAATATAGAGTGCTTTGCATCCATTTTCACGTTTTTTTTTTTTGTTGGTCACAAGCTCAAAAATACTTAAAATATACCTTTTTGGTAATGTTATTCTATTTCTTCATATTTGTCTGTTTGCATCCGTTTTAGCGTTTTTTACGTAAAACACTGAAAAGACACGTTTTCAGTAGTTTTGTTTTGGATTCCCATATAGAGTGACTGCCATATTATTTATCGTTTTGGTGCCTAACATGCTGAAAAACACTCAAAAGACAGTTTGTAAAGTTGTTTAATTTCCCCATATAGATGGCTTTGCATGCACTTTAGGGTTTAGTACATAACACTCCGAAAAAAAAAAGCTAAAACTAACTTTTTCGATAATGTTCTTTTATCCACATAGTTTCCCTGAATTTTAACAGAATTTTGGCATTTCGGTACCTCTGAAGATGAATAACAAAAAAAAAAGAAAATTATTATTTTCTTTTCTTTTATTTATTTATTTTTATTTTATTTATTTATTTATTTTTTTTTTTGTTTCTTCATAAAGAGTGTTATTTATGTGTTTTAGCTTTTTGGTATTTAGGTAACTTAAAAACACTTATAATATACGTTTCTCGTAATGTCCTTTCGTTTCCCAAACATAGGATTCTTTGCATGTATTTAAGCGTTTTTATAGGTAACATGATCAATATACATGTTTTTTGGTAATGTTTTTGTTTTTCTCCATAAAAGATTTTTTGCTTTCGTTTTAGCGTTTTGGTATGTAAGGAGCTGAAAAATATTTAACGAGAAGTTCTTGGTAAAATTTGGTTTTATTCCCATGTAATGTGATTGTCCTGGCTTTTAGTGCTAATAACATTACCAAAAACATGTATTTTGAGTATTTTTTTTATCATATATCCAATAAAAACGCTTAAATGACATTACCAGAAAAATGGCTTTTAAGTGTTTTTGAGCGTGATATGCAACAAAGCACTAAAAAGCAGAAAAATCACATAACTTAGTAATAAAACCAACTTTTACGAAGAACTTCCCTTTAAGTGTTTTTTTTAACTCCTTACATACCAAAACGCTTAAACGCATGTAAAACACCCTTTATGGAGAAACAGAATGACATTACCAAAAATACATGTTTTTTGTACTGTTTTTGTTTTTCTCCATAAAGGATTTTTTGCATTCGTTTTAACGTTTTGGTATGTAAGGAGCTCAAAAATATTTAACGGCAAGTTCTTGGTAAAAGTTTTTTTTATTCACATGTAATGTGATTGCCCTTCTTTTATGTACTTTATTGCCTAAAACGCTCATAAACACTGAAAAAAAATTTTCTGGTAATATAATTTTTTCCCCACATAAACCTAGTTTCGCATGCAATTTCGTGTTTTGGTAACTAAGAATGTGAAAAACACTCAAAATACACGCATTTGGTAAGCTTGTTCTGTATCTCAATCAAGAGTGTTATTCATGAGTTTCAGCATTTTGTTATCTAAGAAACTTTTGCCTTGTGGTTGTTGTGAAACTATAAAACACTCATTATACAGGTTTCTCATAATGTCCTTTTTTTTCCAAATATAGTGCTTTGCATCCATTTTCGCGTTTCTTGTAGGTAACAGGCTCAAAAACACGCAACATATACCTTTTTGGCAATGTTATTCTATTTCTTCATATTGGTTTGTTTGCATCCGTTTTAGCGTGTTTCTACGTAAAACACTGAAAAAGTGATTTTGTTTTGGATTCCCACATAGAGTGACTTCCATATTATTTATTGTTTTGGTGCCTAACATGCTGAAAAAAACTCAAAGGCAGGTTTCTGGTAAAGTCGTTTAATTTTCTATAGAGGTGCCTTTGCATGCAATTTAGGTTTTGGTACATAACTGTCCGAAAAAAAGCTAAAATTAACTTTTTTGATAATGTTCTTTTTTCCATATAATTTCCCTGAATTTTGCCAGAATTTTGGCATCTCTGTACCTATGAAGAAGAATAACAAAAAAAAAAGGAAAATTCTTTTTTTTCTCTATAAAGAGTGTTATTTGTGGATTTTAGCTTTTTGGTGCTTAAAGAATTTAATAATATTCATAATACAGGTTTCTCGTAATGTCCTTTCGTTTCCCAAACATAGGGTTCTTTCCATGTATTTAAGCGTTTTTATAGGTAACATGATAAAAAAAAACACTCAAAATACATGTTTTTGGTAATGTTATTCTGTTTCTTCATAAAGGGTGTTTTGGGGGTGTTTTAGTGTGTTGGTATGTTAGAAGCTCAAAAACACTTAAAGGCAAGTTCTTGGTAAAAGTTGGTTTTATTCCCATGTAATGTGATTGCCCTGCTTTTTAGTGCTTTATTGCCTAACACGCTCAAAAACACTCAAAAGACACTTTTCTGGAAATATCTTTTTTTTTTCTTTCCACATAAAGCTAGTTTCGTATGCAATTTGGGGTTTTCGTAATCAAGAATGTGAAAACACTCAAAATACACGCATTTGGTAAGGTTGTTCTGTTTCTCAATTAAGAGTGTTATTCATGAGTTTCAGGGTTTTGGTATCTAAGAATCTCAAAAACACTTATAATGCACGTTTCTCGTAATGTCCCTTTTTTTCCTCATTTAGGGTGCTTTGTATGCACCCTAAATTTACTAATAACACTACTAATTCCACTATCCAAGTCATTGACATATATTACAAACAACATCGGCCCTAATACTAATAATCCCTTCGTCACCCCACTAATTACTTGACCCCACTCGGATTTAGAGCCGTTTATTACAACACTCTGTCGCCTGCCGCTTGGCCATGACTTAATCCAGATTACTTATAACCTTTTTCCAATTCTTAAATACTGTGGAATATATTTTATCTGGTCCTGGTGACTTGAACTTTTCAGCTTATCTATCTCCTGTTCCACTATCTCTTTAGTTATGGTAATATCTGTCAGCTTCTCATTATCTTCTACTCTAAATATCTTGTCAGTATTCGGCAAATCTTGCATGTTTTCCTGGGCAAAGACAGTTAAAAAATACTCGTTCACAATTTTACTAATCTCCTCCCAACAACTAAGCAGGTCCCATTCTGCTGTCTTTAAGGAACTATTATTTCTCTATTCTTCGTCTTATATGCCTGATAAAATCCCTTGGGGTCCATCTTCGCTTGGCTGGCTACCTTTAATTCATAACTATTTTTAGCTTTCCTTGTTAAACTCCTGACTTTTCTAATGCATTATATTATGGCCTTAAAACCACTTCCCCTGTCTTTAATCACATATATACTTCTCTTTCGCCCTATGTAATGTTTTAACCTCGATCATCCATTTATGATCATTTTTCTGCGATCTTATTCTTCTGTAAGGGATATTCCCTAACTGTCCTGAATGTAATTTATCAACGAAATATTTATTTCGCTTCTCTATAAAGGGTGTTTTGCTTGAGTTTTAAACCTTTAAAACAGGTTTTTAGTAATGTAATTTTGTATTCCTTTATGGAGCGCTTTCCATGCTTTTCGGCGTTTTGGTGTCTAACACGTTGAAAAACACTCAAAAGACAAGTTGATGATAATGTCATTTCGTTTCCCGGTAAAGGGGGCTTCCAATGCATTTTGTCTTTTGGTACTTAACAATATGAAAAAAAAGTTTAAGTAAAAGTTTTCGGTTGAGTTATTTTTCCATATAAAATTCTAATCATGTGTTTTTGAGTCTGGGTACCTAAAAAGCTCAAAATCTCTCATAATTCACTTTTCTCGTAATGTCCTTTCTTTTCTCCATGTAGGATGCTTTGCGTGTAATTTGGCACTTTTATACTTAACAAGCACAAAAACAATCAAAATACAAGTTTTTGGTAATGCTAATTTGTTTCTCCGTAAAGGTTGTTTTGCATGCTTTTCAGCGATTTCGGATATAAGAAGGTGAAAAACACTCTAAAGATACTTTCTTGGTAATGTTATTTTATATTGTCAAATAGGGTGCTTTCAATGCTTTTTAGCATTTTGATTCCTAACACTCAAGTAAACACTCAGGAGACACGTTTCCTGTAATATCGTTTTGCTTCTTCATATAGGGATCTGCATGCATTATGATTTTTTGCTACATAATGTGAAAAAACGCTCAAAATATAGATTTTAGGTAATGTTGTTCTTTTTCTCTATATAGGGTGCTATTCATCCTTTTTAGCGTTTTGGTACTTAGGAAGCTTACTTAGGAAGCTCAAAAACACAAATAAAACTTGTTTCTCCAAACGTCTTTCCATTTCCCCATATAGGATGCTTCGTATGTATTTTGACGTTTTGGTACATAAAAAGGAAAAAATAAAAAAAAACTCAAAAACACGTTTTTGGTGATGTTCTGTTTCTCTATTAAGAGATATTGAATTTTCATTCAGGCGGTTTAGTGTTTGGTACCTAAGAGACTCAAAACTCTGATAATGCACGTTTCTCGTAATGTCCTATCGTTTCCTCATACAGGGTGCTTTAAATGCATTTTTAAGATGATGTACGTAACAGACTCAAAAAAACTCAAAATATACGTTTTTGGCAAGGCTTTTTTTTTGTTTGGTAAGATTATTCGTGTTTGTTGCACGCGTTTTAGCGTTTTGGAACGTAAAAATTTTAAAACACTTAAAAGATATGCTTATTATTTTGCATTTCTATGTAAGGTGCCTTCCATGCTATTTAGCGTTTTCGTACCTAACACGCTGAAAAACATAAAAACACATTTCTTACATTGTTGTTTAATTTTTTCGTATAGCGAGCAAGCATTATGGTGTTTTGCTACCTGACAATGTGAAAAACATTCAAATTACACGATTTTGGTAATGTTTTTTTCTTTCTCGATTTTTGCGTTTTGGTACCTGAGAAGCTAAAAAAAACAAAACAACTCATAATACATGTTTTTTGTCATGTCCTTTCGTTTCCTCATATAGGCTGTTTTTGGTGCTTTGGTACCTAACAAGGTGTTTGCATGTATTTAAACAATTTAGTTCGTAAGAGCCTAAAAAAAAACACTCTAAAGACACGTTTTAGTATAGTTGTTTTGTATTCCCCTATGGGGTGATTTCGTTGCTTCTTACTGATTTGGTGCCTAACACGCTCAAAAAATAACAAAAGACAAGTTTCTAGTGATTTCGTTTCGTTTCTTCATATAGGTTGCTTTACATGCATGTTGGCGTTTTGCTAATTATCAATGTAAAAAAAATACCCGTTTTTGGTAAGTTTTTTTTTTTTTACTTCAGAGAACTATTGAAGTACTGATTTGGTACTTAAGAAAGTAATAAAAAAAAACAACAACAAACGTTTCTCGTAATGTCTTTTTTATTTCCATATGCAGGGTGATTTGTTGGATGACAGGCGATTTTGTACATAATAAGCTAAAAAAAAAAATAAAAAACACAAAATACACATTTTTGGTTAATGTATTCTGTTTCTCTATATATGGTATTTTCATACGTTTTTAAAGTCGTTTCATATATCTATATATGGGTCTTTGCATGAATTTTGGCTTTTTGGTAACTAACAATGTCATAACACTCAAAATGCACGGTTTTTTTTTTTTTTTGGCAGTATTGTTCTGTTTCTCCATATAAAGTGTTTTTCATGCGTTTTACCCTTCTGATAATAAGAAAATCAAAAACATTCATAATACACGTTTCTCGTAGTCTTTTAATTTTTCCCATATAGGATATTTCCGATTCATTTCGGCGTTTTTTTTACGTAACAATCTTGCTAAAGACTGAAAATACTTGTTTTGTATGCGTTTTAGCGTTTTCGTATGTAAGGAGTTTAAAAACACTTAAAGGCAAGTTATTGGTAAAAGTTGGTTTTATTCCCATGTAATGTGATTGCCCTGCTTTTTAGTGCTTAATTGCCTAACACGCTCAAAAAAACTTAAGATACTTTTCTGTTAATATTTTTTTTCATACAAAGCTAGTTTCGCATGCAATTTGGGGTTTTGGTAAGTAAGAATGTTAAAAAGATTCAAAATAAACCCATTTTGTAAGGTTGTTCTGTTTCTCAATTAAGAGTGTTCTTCATGAATTTCAGCATTTTGGTATCTAAGAAACATCTCTATATACACGAGTTTTTGCGTGTTTTGCCTTGTGGTTCTTGTGAAACTATAAAACACTCATTATAAACGTTTCTCGTAATGTCCTTTTCTTTCCCAATATAGAGTGCTTTGCAACTATTTTCGCGTTTTCTGTAGGTAACAAGCTCAAAAACACTCAAAATATAACTTTTTAGTAATATTATTCTATTTCTTCATATTGGTTGGTTTGCATCCGTTTTAATGTTTTTCTAAGTAAAACAGTAAAAAAACACGTTATCAGTAATTTTGTTTTGGATTCCCATAAAGAGTGACTTCCATATTATTTATCATTTTGGTGCCTAACTTGCTGAAAAACACTCAAAAGACAGGTATCTGGTAATGTCGTTTAATTTCCTCATGTAGGTGGCTTTGCATACACTTTAGGGTTTGGTACATAACAGTACGAAAAAAAAAAAGCTAAAATTAACTTTTTTCATAATATTATTTTTTTCACATAATTTCCCTGAAATTTGCCTGAATTTTGGCATCTGGGTACCTATGAAGATAAATAAAAAAAAAATCCGTTTTAATTAATTTATTTATTTTCTCTATAAAGAGTGTTATTTGTGGGTTTTAACTCTTTTTGTACTCATGGAACTCATAATACACGTTTCTCGTAATGTCCTTTCGTTTCCCAAACATAGGGTTCTTTGCATGTATTTAAGTGTTTTTATACGTGAGATCAAAAACACTAAAAATTCATGTTTTTCGTAATGTTATTTTGTTTCTCAATAAAGGGTGTTTTGCATGCATTTGAGCGTTTTAGTATGTAAGGAGCTGAAAAACACTTAAAGACTAGTTCTTGGTAAATGTTGGTTTTATTCCCATGTAATGTCATTGCCCTGCTTTTTTGTGCTTTATTGCCTAACACGCTCAAAAACACTCAAAAGACACTTTTTTGTGGTAATGTCAGCTAGTATCGCATGTAATTTCGGGTTTTGGTAACTAAGAATGTGAAAAACACTTAAAATACACGCATTTGGTAAGGTTGTTCTGTTTTTCAATTAAGAGTGTTATTCATGAATTTCAGCATTTTGGTATCTAAGAAAAATCTCCATATACACGAGTTTTTTGCGTTTTTTGCCTTATGGTTCTTGAAAACTATTAAAACATTCATTATACAATTTTCTTGTAATATCCTTTTGTTTCCCAATATAGACTGCTTTGCATTCAATTTTTCGTTTTTTGTAGGTAACATGCTCAAAAACACTCAACTCTTTTGTAATGTTATTCTATTTCTTCATAGTGGTAGGTTTGCATCTGTTTTAGCGTTCTACGCTAAAACTGAAAAGACACGTTTTCATTAATATTGTTGAAATTGCTGAAAACACCCAAAGACACGTTTCTTGTAAAGTCGTGTAATTTCTCCATATAGGTGGCTTTGCATGCACTTCCGGATTTCGTACATAACCCCGGAAAAAGCTAAAATTATTTTTTTTTACGTTTTTTTTCACATAATTTCCATGAATTTTCTCAGAATTTTGGCATCTCGGTACCAATGAAGATGATTAACAAAAAAATCTTTTATTTTTTTTTCTCTATAAAGAGTGTTATTTGTGGGTTTTAGATTTTTGGTTCTTAAGGAACTTAAAAATACTTATAATACACAATTTTCGTAATGTCCTTTCGTTTCACAAACATAGGGTTCTTTGCATGTATTTAAGCGATTTTATAGGTAATATGATCAAAAACACTCAAAATAAATGTTTTTAGTAATGTTATTCTGTTTCTCCATAAAGGTTGTTTTGCATGCGTTTAGCGTTTTGGTATGTAAGGAGTTAAAAAACACTTAAAGGCAAGTTCTTCGTAAAATTTGGTTTTATTCCAGTGTAATGTGATTGTTCTGCTTTTTAGTGTTTTCTTGCATATAACGCTCAAAAACACTCAAAAGACACTTTTCTGGTAATGTAATTTTTTTTCCCACATAAGGCTAGTTTTGCATGTAATTTGGGATTTTCGTAACTAAGAATGTGAAAAACACTCAAAATACACACATTTCGTAAGGTAGTTCTGTTTTTCAATTAAAAGTGTTATTCATGAGTTTTAGCGTTTTGGTAAGAAACTTCTCTATATACAAGAGTTTTTGCGTTTTTTGCCTTCTGGTTCTTGTGAAACTATAAAACACTCATTACACACGTTTCTCGTAATGTCCTTTTGCTTCCCAATATTGAGTGCTTTCCATCCATTTGCACTTTTTTTGTACGTTAAAAGCTCAAAAACACTTTTAGGTAATGTTATTCTATTTCTTCATATTTGTTGGTTTGCATCCGTTTTAGCGTTTTTCTACGTAAAACACTGAAAAGACACGTTTTAAGTAATTTTTTTTTTGGATTCACATATTAACTGACTTCCATATTATTTATCGTTTTGGTGCCTAACATGCTGAAAAAACACTGAAAAGACAGGTTTCTGGTAAAGTCGTTTAACTTCCTTATATAGGTGGCATGCACTTTATAGTTTGGTACATAAAAAATCCGAAAAAAGAGCTATAATTAACTTTTTTGATTATGTTCTTTTTTCCACATAAATTCCCTGAATTTTGGCATAATTTTGGCATCTTGGTACCTATGAAAATCAATATAAAAAAAAAGCTATTTTCTTACTTTTTTTTTTTCTCTATAAAGTGTGTTATTTTGGGGTTTTAACGTTTTGGTACTTAAGGAACACTTAAAAACACTTAAAAAAAATTAAAACACATGTTTTTAGTAATGTTATTCTGCTTCTCCATATAGGAGTTTTTTGCATGCGTTTTGGCGTTTTGGTTTGTAAGGAGGTAAAAAACACTTCAAGGCAAGTTCTTGGTAAAAGTTGATTTTATTCCCTTGTAATGTGATTGCCCTGTTTTTTTTTTTTTTTGTGATTTATTGCCTAACACGCTCAAAAACACTCAAAAGACACTTTTAGTAATGTCATTTTTTTTTTTCAACATAGTTTCGCGTGCTATTTTGGGTTTTGCTAAGAATGTGAAAAACACTCAAAATATACGCATTTGGTATGGTTGTTCTGTTTCTCAATTAATATTGTTATTCATGAGTTTCATCATTTTGGTATCTAAGAAACTTCTTTATATACACAAGTTTTTGCGTTTTTTGCCTTGTGGTTCTTGTGAACCAGAAGTTCTTTTGCTCAAAAATAATAAGACACTCATTATACACCTTTCTCGTAATGTCTTTTTGTTTCCCAATAGGGAGTGCTTTGCATCCATTTTCGCGTTTTTTGTAGGTAACAAGCTCAAAAACACTCAAAATGTACCTTTTTGGAAATGTTATTTTATTTCTTCTTATTGGTTGGTTTGCATCCGTTTTAGCGTTTTTCTACGTAAAACACCGAAAAGACACTTTTTCAGTAATTTTGTTTTAGATTCCCATATAGAGTGACTTGCATGTTATTTACCGTTAGGGTGCCTAACAAGCTGAAAAACACTCATAAGACAGTTTTCTGGCAAAGACGTTTAATTTTCCCATATAGGTGGCTTTGCATGCACTTTAGGGTTTGGTACATAACAGGACGAAAAAAAAAAAGCTAAAATTAACTTTTTTGATAATTGACTCATAATTTATTGAATTTTACCCAAATTTTGGCATCTCGGTACCTGTGAAGATGAAAAAGAAAGAAAAAAAATATCGTATTTTTTTATTTATTTTTTTTCTCAATAAAGAGTGTTATTTGTGGCTTTTAGCTTTTTGGTAAAGATCTTAATAACACTGATATTACACGTTTCTCGTAATGCCCTTTCGTTTCCCCAAAATAGGGTTCTTTGCATGTATTTAAGTGTTTTTATTGGTAACATGATCAAAAACACTCAAAATATATGTTTTTGGTAATGTTATTCTCTTTCTGCATAAAGTGTGTTTTGCATGCGTTTTAGCGTTTTGGTATATTAGGAGCTCAAAACACTTAAAGGCAAGTTCTTGGTAAAAATTGATTTTATTTCCATGTAAAGTGATTCCCCTGCTTTTTAGTGCATTATTGCCTATCACGGTCAAAAACACTCAAAAGACATTTTTCTGGTAATGTCATTTTTTTTTCCCACATAAAGCTGGTTTCACATGCAATTTGGGATTTTGGTAACTAAGAATGTGAAAAGCACTCAAAATACACGCATTTAGTAAAGTTGTTCTGTTTCTCAATTAAGAGTGTTATTCAAGAGTTTCAGCATTTTGGTATCTAGGAAACTTCTCCATATAGACGAGTTTTTGCGTTTTTTGGCTTGTGGTTCTTTTGAACTATAAAATATTCATTATACACTTTTCTCGCAATGTCCCTTTGTTTCCCAATATAGAGTGCTTTGTATCAATTTTCGCGTTTTTTTGTAGGTAACAAGCTCAAAAAACACTCAAAATATACCTTTTTGAAAATGTTTTTCTACTTCTTGATATTGGTTGGTTTGCATCCGTTTTAGCGTTTTTCTACGTAAAACACTGAGAATACACGTTTTCAGTAATTTTGTTTTGGTTTGCCATATAGAGTGAGTTCTTCATTATTTATCGTTTTGGTGCCTAACATGCTGAAAAACACTCAAAACACAGATTTCGAGTAAGGTCGTTTAATTTCCTCATATGGGAGGCTTTGCATGCACTTTAGTGTTTGGTACATAACAGTCCGAAAAAAAGCTAATATCAACTTTTTGATATAAATTTCTCATCATATAATTGCCCTAATTTTTCCCAGAATTTTTGGCATCTCGGTACCTATGAAGGTGAATAAGAAAAAAAAAATCCTTTTATTTATTTATTTTTCTTTTTTTCTTTTTTTCTAAATAACGAGTGTGGGTTTTAGCTTTTTGGTACTTAAGGAACTTAAAAACACTGATAATACACGTTTCTCGTAATGTCCTTACGTTTCCCAAACATAAGGTTCTTTGCATGTATTTAAGCGTTTTTATAAATAACTATCAAAAATACTCAAAATACATGTTTTTGGTAATGTTATTCTGTTACTCCATAAAGTTTGTTTTCCATGCGTTTTAGCGGTTTGGTATGTATGGAGCTCAAAAACTCAAGTTCTTGGTAAAATTTGGTTTTATTCCCATGTAATGTGATTGCCCTGCTTTTTAGTACTTAATTGCCTAACACGCTCAAAAACAATTAAAAGACACTTCTGATAATGTCATTTTTTTCCCTCATAAAGCTAGTTTCTTATGCTATTTTGGGTATTGCTAACTAGGAATATGAAAAACACTCAAAATACAGGCATTTGCTAAGGTTGTTCTGTTTTCTCAATTAAGATTGTTATTCATGAGTTTCAGCATTTTGGTATCTAAGAAACTTCTTTTTATACACGAGTTTTTTACGTTTTTCTATGTAAAACAGAGAAGATAAATTTCAGTAATTTTGTTTTGGATTCCCATATATAGTGAGTTCCTTACTATTTATCGTTTTGGTGCCTAACATGCTGAAAAACACTCAAAAGACAGATTTCTGGTAAGGTCATTTAATTTCCTCATATTTGTGCTCTCTGTACCTATTAAGAAGAATAACAAAAAAAAAATCCTATTTATTTATTTACTTATTTTTTTTTCCTATAAAGAGGTTTTAGCTTTTTGGTACTTATGGAACTTAAAAACGCTCATAATACACGTTTCTCGTAATGTCCTTTCGTTTCCCTGACATAGGGTTTTTTGCATGTATTTAAGCGTTTTTAGAGGTAACATGATCAAAAACACTCAAAATACATGTTTTTGGTAATGTTAATCTGTTTCTCCATAAAGGGTGTTTTGCATGCGTTTTAGCGTTTTGGTAAATAAGGAGCTCAAAAAAACTTAAAGGCAAGTTCTTGGTAAAAAATGGTCTTATTCCCATGTACTGTGATTGCTCTCCTTTTCTAGTGCTTTATTGCCTAACACGCTCAAAAACACTCAAAAGACACTTTTCTGGTAATGTCATTTTTTTTTACCAAATAAAGCTAGTTTTGCATGCAATTTGGGATTTTGGTAACTAAGAATGTGAAAAACAGTCAAAATACACGCATATCGTAAGGTTGTTCTGTATTCTCAATTAAGAGTGTTATTCCTGAGTTTCAGCATTTTGGTGTCTAAGAAACTTATCCATATACACGAGTTTTTGCGTTTTTTGCGTTGTGGTTCTTGTGAAACTATAAAACACTCATTATACAAGTTTCTCGTAATGTCCTTTTGTACCTCAATATAGAGTGCTTTCTATCCATTTTCGCGTTTTTTGTAGATAAGAAGCTCAAAAACACTGAAAATATACTTTTTTTGGTAATGTTATTCTACTTCTTCATATTCGTTGGTTTCCATCCGTTTTAGCGTTTTTCTACGTAAAACACTGAAAAGACACTTTCAGTAATTTTTTTGATGGATTCCCATATTGAATGACTTCCATATTATATATATCGTTTTGGTGCCTAACATGCTGAAAAACACTCAAAAGACAGGTTTCTGGTAAAGTCGTTTAATTTCCCCATATAGATGGCTTTGCATGCACTTTACGGTTTGGTACATAACAGTCCGAAAAAAAAACTAAAATTAAATTTTTTACATAATTTTTTTTTCACATAATTTTCCTGAATTTTGACAGAATTTTGGCATCTTGGTACCTATGAAGATGAATAACAAAAAAAATAAATTCCTATCTTTTTATTTATTTATTTTTTCTATAATCAGTGTTATTTATGGGTTTTAGCTAAATGGTACTTAAAGAACTTAAAAACACTCGTAAAACATGTTTCTCGAAATGTTCTTTAATTTCCCAAACAAAAGGTTCTTTGCATGTATTTAAGCGTTTTTATAGGTAACATGATCAAAAACACTCAAAATACATGTTTTTGGTAATGTTATTCTGTTTCTCCATAAAGGGTGTTTTTTCATTCGTTTTAGCGTTTTGGTATATAAGGAGCTCAAAAACACTTAAAGGCAAGTTCTTAGTAAAAGTTAGTTTTATTCCCATGTAATGTGATTGCCCTGCTTTTTAGTGCTTTATTGCCTATCATGCTAAAAAAAAAAAAACACTTAAAAGATACTTTTCTGGTAATGTCATTTTTTATCCCACATAAAGCTACTTTCACATAAAATTTGGAGTTTTGGTAACTAAGAATGTGAAAAACACTCAAAATACAAGCATTTGGTAAGGTTGTTCTGTTTCTCTATTTAGAGTGTTATTCAGGAGTTTCAGCATTTTGGTATCTAAGAAACTTCTCCATATATATATGAGTTTTTGCGTTTTTTGCCTTGTGATTCTTGAGAATCTATAAAACACTCATTATACACGTTTCTCTTAATGTCCTTTTGTTAACCAATAGAGAGAGCTTTCCATCCATTTTCGCGTTTTTTTTTTGTAAGTAAGAAGCTAAAAAAAAACACTCAAATTATAACTTTTTGTTAATCTTATTGTATTTCTTTATATTGGTTGGTTTGCATCCGTTTTAGCGTTTTTGTACGTAAAACACAAAAAAGACACGTTTAAAGTAATTTTGTTTTGGATTCCCACATAGAATGACTTCAATATTATCTATTGTTTTGGTGACTAACATGCTCAAAAACACTAGAAACACAGGTTTCTCGTAAAGTCGTTTAATTTCTCCATATAATTGGCTTTGCATGCACTTCATGGTTTGGTACATAACAGTCCGAAAAAAAAGCTAAAATTAACATTTTTGATAATGTTCTTTTACACATAATTTCCCTGAATTTTGCCGGAATTTTGGCATCTCAGTAACTATGAAGAAGAATAAGAAAAAAAAATCCTATTTTTTAATTATTTCTTTATTTATTTATTTTCTTTATGAAGAGGTTTTAGCTTTTTGGTACTTATGGAACTTAAAAACACGCAAAATACACGTTTCTCGTAATGTCCTTTTGTTTCCCAGACATAGGGTTCTTAGCATGCATTCAAGTGTTTTTAGAGGTAACATGATCAAAAACACTCAAAATACATGTTTTTGGTAATGTTAATCTGTTTCTCCATAAAGGGTGTCTTGCATATGTTTTAGCGTTTTGGTATATAAGGAGTTAAAAACACTTAAAGGCAAGTTCTTGGTAAAAGTTGGTTTTATTCCCATGTAATGTGATTGTCCTCCTTTTTAGTGCTTTATTGCCTAACTCTCTCAAAAACCCTCAAAAGACACTTTTCTGGTTATATCATTTTTTTCCCCACATAAAGCTTGTTCCGCATGCAATTTGGGGTTCTAGTAACTAAGAATATGAAAAACACTCAAAATAAACGCATTTAGTAATGTTATTCTGTTTCTTAATTAAGAGTGTTATTCAGGAGTTTCAGCATTTTGGTATCTAAGAAACTTCTCCATATACACTAGTTTTTGCGTTTTTTGCTTTGTGGTTCTTGTGAAACTATAAAATACTCATTATACACGTTTCTCGTAATGTCTTTTTCTTTCACAATATAGAGTGCTTTGCATCTATTTTCGCGTCTTTTTTTTTTGTTGTTGTTGGTTACAAGCTCAAAAATACTTAAAATATACCTTTTTGGTAATGTTATTCTATTTCTTCATATTGGTCTGTTTGCATCCGTTTTAGCGTTTTTTAAGTAAAATACTGAAAAGACACGTTTTCAGTGATTTTGTTTTGGATTCCCATATAGAGTGACTTCAATATTATTTATCGTTTTGGTGCCTAACATGCTGAAAAACACTCAAAAGACAGTTTTCTTGTAAAGTCGTTTAATTTCCTCATATAGATGGCTTTGCATGCACTTTAGGGTTTGGTACATAACAGTCCGAAAAAAAAGCTAAAATTAACTTTTACGATAATGTTCTTTTATCCACATAATTTCCCTGAATTTTAACAGAATTTTGGCATCTCGGTACCTATGAAGATGAATAACAAAAAAAAAAAAAATTATTTTCTTTTATTTCATTTATTTATTTTTATTTTATTTTTTTCTTTCTTCAAAAAGAATGTTATTTGTGGGTTTTAGATTTTTGGTATTTAAGTAACTTAAAAAAAAAATTATAATAAACGTTTCTCGTAATGTCCTTTTATTTCCCAAACATAGGACTCTTTGCATGTATTTAAGCGTTTTTATTAATGTAACGCTGTAAATGTAATAATGTAATGTGAATAACACTCTTAATTGAGAAACAGAACAACCTTACCAAATGGGTGTATTTTGAATCTTTTTAACATTCTTACTTACCAAAACCCCAAATTGCATGCGAAACTAGCTTTATGTGTGAAAAAAATATTACCAGAAAAATGTCTTGAGTTTTTTTGAGCGTGTTAGGCAATAAAGCACTAAAAAGCAGGGCAATCACATTACATGGGAATAAAACCAACTTTTACCAATAACTTGCCTTTAAGTGTTTTTAAGCTCCTTACATTCGAAAACGCTAAAACGCATACAAAACAAGTATTTTGAGTCTTTTGTAAGATTGTTACTTAAAAAAACGCATAAATGAATCGGAAATATTCTATATGGGAAAAATTAAAAGACATTACGAGAAACGTCCATTATGAATGTTTTTGATTTTCTTAGTATCAGAAGGGTAAAACGCATGAAAAACACTCTATATGGAGAAACAGAACAATACTGCCAAAAAAAAACGTGCATTTTGAGTGTTATGACAGTTAGTTATTAAAAAGCCAAAATTCATGCAAAGACCCATATATAGATAAATGAAACGACTTTAAAAACGTATGAAAATACCATATATAGAGAAACAGAATACACTAACCAAAAACGTGTATTTTGTGTTTTGTATTTTTTTTTTTTTTTTGAGCTTATTATGTACAAAATCGCCTGTCATCAAAAAAATCACCCTGCATATGGAAATAAAAAAGACATTACGAGAAACGTTTTTTGTGTTTTTTTTTTTTTATTACTTTCTTAAGTACCAAATCAGTACTTCAATAGTGCTCTGAAGAAAAAGAACAAACTTACCAAAAAACGGGTATTTTTTTACATTGATAATTTGCAAAACGCCAACATGCATGTAAAGCAACCTATATGAAGAAACGAAACGAAATCACTAGAAACTTGTCTTTTGTTATTTTTTGGGCGTGTTAGGCACCAAATCAGTAAGAAGCAACGAAATCACCCCATAGGGGAATACAAAACAACTATACTAAAACGTGTCTTTAGAGTGTTTTTTTAGGTTCTTACGAACTAAAATGTCAAAATACATGCAAACACCTTGTTAGGTACCAAAGCACCAAAAACAGCCTATATGAGGAAACGAAAGGACATGATAAAAAACGTGTATTATGAGTTTTTCTTTTTTTTTAGCTTCTCAGGTACCAAAACGCAAAAATGGAGTAAGAAAAAGCATTACCAAAATCGTGTAATTTGAATGTTTTTCACATTGTCAGGTAGCAAAACACCATAATGCTTGCTCGCTATACGAGAAAATTAAACGACAATGTAAGTAATGTGTTTTTATGTGTTTTTCAGCGTGTTAGGTACGAAAACGCTAAATAGCATGGAAAGCACCTTATATAGAAATGCAATATAATAAGCATGTCTTTTAAGTGTTTTAAACTTTTTACGTTCCAAAACGCTAAAACACGTGCAACAAACACGAATAATCTTACCAAACAGAAAAAAAAACCTTACCAAAAATGTGTATTTTGAGTATTTTTGAATCTGTTACGTACATCATCTTAAAAATGCATGTAAATCACCCTGTATGAGGAAACGATAGGACATAACAAGAAACGTGCATTATCAGAGTTTTGAGTCTCTTAGGTACCAAACACTAAACCGCCTGAATGAAAATTAAATATATTCTATATCTCTTAATAGAGAAACAGAACATCACCAAAAACGTGTTTTTGAGTGTTTTTTTTTCCTTTTTAGGTACCAAAACCTCAAAATACATACGAAGCATCCTATATGGGGAAATGGAAAGACGTTTGGAGAAACAAGTTTTATTTGTGTTTTTGAGCTTCCTAAGTAAGCTTCCTAAGTACCAAAACACTAAAAAGGATGAATAGAGAAAAAGAACAACATTACCTAAAATCTTTATTTTGAGCGTTTTTCACATTATGTAGCAAAACATCATAATGCATGCAGATCCCTATATGAAGAAGCAAAACGATATTACAGGAAACGTGTCTTTTGAGTGTTTACTTGAGTGTTAGGAATCAAAATGAAAAAAAGCATTGAAAGCACCCTATTTGGCAATATAAAATAACATTACCAAGAAAGTGTTTTTAGAGTGTTTTTCACCTTCCTACATCCGAAATCGCTGAAAAGCATGCAAAACAACCTTTACGGAGAAACAAATTAACATTACCAAAAACTTGTATTTTGATTGTTTTTGTGCTTAAGTATAAAAGTGCCAAATTACACGCAAACCATCCTACATGGAGAAAAGAAAGGACATTACGAGAAAAGTGTATTATGAGAGATTTTGAGCTTTTTAGGTACCCAGAATCAAAAACACATGATTAGAACTTTATATGGAAAAATAACTCTACCGAAAACTTTTACTTAAACTTTTTTTTCATATTGTTAAGTACCAAAAGACAAAATGCATTGGAAGCCCCCTTTATCGAGAAACGAAACGACATTATCATCAACGTGTCTTTTGAGTGTTTTTCAACGTGTTAGACACTAAAACGCTGAAAAGCATGGAAATTATATAAAGGAATACAAAATAACATTACTAAAAACGTGTTTCAAAGGTTCTTATGTACAGAAACGCTAAAACTCAAGCAAAACACCCTTTATAGAGAAG
Organism: Scylla paramamosain; assembly: GCF_035594125.1. Lineage (NCBI taxonomy): Eukaryota > Metazoa > Arthropoda > Malacostraca > Decapoda > Portunidae > Scylla > Scylla paramamosain. Next base: position 13,477,623 of record NC_087192.1, read on the forward strand.
CGAAATAAATATTTCGTTGATAAATTACATTCAGGACAGTTAGGGAATATCCCTTACAGAAGAATAAGATCGCAGAAGAATGGTCCTAAATGGATGACTGAGGTTAAAACATTACATAGGGCGAAAGAGAAGTATATATGAGATTAAAGACAGGGGAAGTGGTTTTAAGGCCATAATATAATGAATTAGAAAAGTCAGGATTTTAACAAGAAAAACTAAAAATAGTTATGAATTAAAGGTAGCCAGCCAAGCGAAGATGGACCCCAAGGGATTTTATCAGGCATATAAGACGAAGAATAGAGAAACAATAGTACCTTAAAGACAGCAGAATGGGACCTGCTTAGTTGTTGGGAGGAGATTAGTAAAATTGTGAACGAGTATTTTTTAACTGTCTTTGCCCAGGAAAACATGCAGGATTTGCCGAATAGTGACAAGATATTTAGAATAGAAGAGAATGAGAAGCTGACAGATATTACCATAACTAAAGAGATAGTGGAACAGGAGATAGATAAGCTGAAAAGTTCAAGTCACCAGGACCAGATGAAATATATTCCAGAGTATTTAAGGAATAGAAAAAGGTTCTAAGTAAATTGTTAGTTTCTGTCCTTAGGAAATCACTTTAGTCATGTGAGGTATCGGTAATGTGGAGGCAGGCAAATATAGTACCTACCTTAAAGAAAGTAGAAAAAAAAATTAACGTCTAATTATAGACCTGTCAGCTTAACTTCTGTTGAATGTAAAATAATGGAGTCAATAATAGCGAAGAACATTTAAGAGCATTTAGACAAACATAACTTGATAAATCAGTTACAGCATGGCTTCACGAAGGGGGAGTCTTACCTGACAAACTTGGTAAGTTTATACAGTAAGGTTTACCAGGCGGAAGATAATGGTGATAGTTATGGCATCCTATATCAGGACTTTAGTAAAGCGTTTGACAAGGTCCCCCATCAGAGGCTACTGAGAAAGGTTAGGGCGCACGAGAGAGATGAGGTGTTTAGATTGGATAAGGTCATGGCTAAGCGGCAGGCGACAGAGTGTTGTAATAAACGGCTCTAAATCCGAGTGGGGTCAAGTAATTATTGGGGTGACAAAAGGATTATTAGTATTAGGGCTGATATTGTTTGTATTATATGTCAATGACTTGGATAGTGGAATTAGTAGTGTTGTTAGTAAATTTGCGTATGACACGAGAATATGTAGATTAATTAGGTCAGAATCGCATACCATCGCCTTGCAGGCAGATTTGGATAGGATGAACGAATGGACAGACAGATGGCTAATGCAGTTTAATATCAACAAATGCAAAGCACTTAGCGTAAGTAGAAGAAACCCACACAGTAGTTACACAATGAACAACCAAGTTCTGGTAGGTTCAGGGTAAGAAAAAAATTTGAGATTTAAAGTTAGCTCTGAACTCCGTCTAAGAAAGCAATGCAAAGAGGCCAGAAACAAATCAAATAGTGTATTATGACTCATTTTCAGGAATGCTAAAAGTAGAACACCCAAAGTAATATTAAAGTTACATTTGGCGCTAGTCAGACTTCATCTAGACTACGCTGTCCAATTCTGGTCACCACATCACAGGAAGGATAAAGGTCTATTAGAATCAGTACAAAGGAGAATGACTAAAAGGATACAGGGGATGAGGAGTATTCCTTACGAAGCGAGATTCAAGCTGTTAAATTTACATTCTTTAGAGAGACGTAGGTTAAGAGTTGGAGCTGATAGAAGTCTTTAAGTGGTACATGGGTTATAACAAGGGGAACATAAGGAAAATTCTTAGAATCTGTAACCATGATAGAACAAGAAAAACGGGTTCAAGCCTGAAAACTTGTTGTTCAAAAAGGAGACAGGAAGGAATTGGTTTTCAAATAGAGTAGTAGATGATTGGAACGGACGTATTAATCAAGTTGTTAGTGCTGAAGCATTTGGCAACTGTAAGAAAAAATTACACATTTATGGATGGGAATGATAGGTGGAAATAGGAAGGCATATTTCATACAAGTACTAACACGTGTAGGCCTGATGCATTCTTGCAGATTTACTTATTTCTTATATTCTTGTGTTCTTATTACCAAAAGCGTGTATTTTCAGAGTTTTTTCAGCTATTACGTAAAAAAAAAAATGCCAAAATGCATGCAAAGCACCCCATATGAGGAAAAAAAGGGACATTACGAGAAACGTGCATTATGAGAGTTTTTGAGATTCTTAGATACCAAAACGCTAAAACTCTTGAATAACACTCTTAATTGAGAAACAACAACCTTACCAAATGCGTGTATTTTGAGTGTTTTTCACATTCTTGGTTACCAAAACCCCAAATTTCATGCAAAAATAGCTTTATGTAGTAAAAAAATGACATTACCATAAAAATGTCTTTTGAGTGTTTTTGAGCGTGTTAGGCAATAAAGCACTAAAAAGAAGGGCAATCACATTACATGTGAATAAAACCAACTTTTACCAAGAACTTGCCTTTAAGTGTTTTTGAGCTCCTTACATAACAAAACGCTAAAACGCATGTAAAACATTCTTTATGGAGAAACAGAAAAATATTACCAAAAACATGTATTTTGAGTGTTTTTGATCATGTTACCTATAAAAACGCTTAAATACATACAAAGAACCCTATGTTTGGGAAACGAAAGGACATTACGAGAAACGTGTATTATGAGTGTTATTAAGTTCCTCAAGTACCAAAAAGGAAAAACCCACAAATAACACTCTTTATAAAGGAACCAAAAAAAAAAAAGTAAAATAAAGAAAAAAAAATACCAATTTTTTTTTATCTTCATAGGTACCGAGATGCCAAAATTCTGTTAAAATTCAGTGAAATTATGTGAAAAAAGAACATCATGAAAAAAGTAAATTTTAGCTTTTTTTCGGACTGTTATGTACCAAACCCTAAAGTGCATTCAAAGCCACCTATATGAGGAAATTAAACGACATTACCAGAAACCTGTCTTTTGAGTGTTTTTCAGCATGTTAGGCACCAAAACGATAAATAATATGGAAGTATCTCTATATGGGAATCCAAAACAAAATTACTGAAAACATGTTTTTTTTTAGTGTTTTACTAAAAACTGTGTTTTACTAAAAACGGTTGCAAACCAATCAATATGAAGAAATAGAATAACATTACCGAAAAGGTATATTTTGAGTGTTTTTGAGCTTGTTACCTACAAAAAACGCGAAAATGCATGGAAAGCACTCTACATTGGGAAACAAAAGGACATTACGAGAAACCTGTATAATGTGTTTTATAGTTTCACAAGAACCACAAGGCAAAACACGCAAAAACTCGTGTATATGGAGAAGTTTCTTAGATACCAAAATGCTGAAACTCATGAATAACACTCTTGACTGAGAAACAGAACAACCTTACCAAATGCGTGTATTTTGAGTGCTTTTTATATTCTTAGTTACCAAAATCCCAAATTGCATGCGAAACTAGCTTTATGTGGGAAAAAAATGACATTACCAGAAAAGTGTCTTTTGAGTGTTTTTGATCGTGATAGGTAATAAAGCACTAAAAAGCTGGGCAATAACATTACATGGGAATAAAACCAACTTTTACCGAGAACTTGCCTTTAAGTGTTTTAAAGCTCCTCACATACCAAAACGCTAAAACGCATACAAAACGCCCTTTATTGAGAATCAGAAAAACATTACCAAAAATGTGTGCTTTGAGTGTTTTCGAGCTTGTTATATTTAAAAATTTCAAAATGCTAGAAAAAAAAAATAAATAAATAAATAAATATATATATATATATATATATATATATATATATATATATATATATATATATATATATATATATATATATATATATATATATATATATATATATATATATATATATGGAAAATACTCTATATAGGAAAACCAAACAACTTCATGAAAAAAAATTTTTTGTGTGTTTTGAGCTTATTACATACCGAAACTCTAAAATGCGTCGAAACCACCCATTAATAAAGAAACAGAAGAACGTTAGCAAAAAGGTGTGTTTTGATTTTTTTCTTGAGCTTATTAGGTAATAAAACGCCAAAATTCATGCAAAATACCTTATATAGGGAAACGAAACGATATTAACAATATTCCCCATGTCAGGTACCAAAACGAGAAAATGCATACATTGAGCCCTAAATGAAGAAAGAGAACAACATTACCAATATCTTGTGTTATGAAAATTTTGGAGGTTGTTAGGTACTAAAACGAGAAAGTGCAAGCAAAGCACCCTATATGGGAGAAAAAAAAATTTTATTTCCTATATAGAAACACGTTAAAACACATACAAAATAACGTGTAATGGAGAAACAGGACAACATTGCCAAAAACGTGTATTTTGAGTGTTTTTGAGCTTCATAAGTACCAAAATGCCAAAATACATGCAAAGAACCCTCGTTGCAGTAACGGAACGATATTACCAGAAAATTGTCATATGGGTTGTTTTGGGGTATATTAAGCACCATATCGCTGAAAAAAAGTTTTTTTTTTTTAGTTTCTTGCGTACCAAAACACTCAAACGCGTGGAAAATAACTTTTTATGGAGAAACAACATTTGTATTGAATGTTTTTCAGCTTTTTTAGATCGCAAAACACCAAAATGCATGCATATTACCCGATATTAGGAAACGAAACGATATTAACAGAAAAGTGCATTATGAGATTTTGTCCAAAACTCAAAAATATATGAATAACACTCTATATAAAGAAACAGAACAATGTTACGAAAAACGAGTATTACAAGTTTTTTTTTCGCAGTGTTAGATAATAAAACTCCAAAATGCATACAAATCACCCTTTCGAAGAAACAGAACATTACCAAACACGTGTATTATGAGTGTTTTTCCCTGTGTTAGGTACTAAAACGCCAAAATGCATACAAAGTAGCCAACATGAAGAAACAGAACAAATTTATTAGAAAAAAAATATAATGAGTGTTTTTGTGCTTGTTAGGTACCAAAACGCTTAAGTGCATGCAAAGCACGCTGTATGGGAAAAATAAAGAACATTCTTTTGATTGTTTTTTTTTTTCTGCTTACGTACTAAAACGTTAAAATGCATGCAAAACGCCATTCATGGGCAAGTAGAACAACATTACGAACTTGTGTGTTTTAAGCGTTTTCCATCTTGTTAGGTACAAAGACGACAAAATGCATGCAAAATATCCTATTTGGGGTAATAAAACGATTTTACCAGAAACGTGTCATTTGGGTTTTTTTTTTTTTACATCAAAACGCTGATAAGAATGGAAAACACTATACATGGGAAAATAAAACATTATCAAAAACGTGTCTTTTGCGTGTTTTTGAGCTTATTACGTACCAAATCTCTAAAACACTCCAAAACAATCTTTATGGAGGAACAGAACATTACCAAAAATGGGTGTTTTGAGTGTTTTTGAGCTTGAAAGGTACCAAAACGCCAAAATGCATGCAAATTACCCGATATTTTGAAATAAAACGGTATTAACAGAAAAGTCTATTAAGAGTGTTTTTTTGAGCTTGTTATTTACCGAAACGATAATGTGCATGCAAAGCACTCTATTTGAGAAAAGCAAACAACATTGCAAAAAAAAAAACTTGTCTTTTAACAACGCGTGCAAAACACCTCTTATTGAGAAACCTAACAACATTACTGAAAACGTGTGTGTTTAATATTTTCCAGCTGGTTAGATACTAGAACGACATTAACAGAAAACGTGCCATTTGGATGTTTTTGAGCATATAAAGCACCAAAACTCTAAAACACATGAAAAATACTTTACATGGGAAGACAAAATAACATTATCATCGTGTGTATTTTGAGGGTTTATCTTCTTATGTACCAAAACGCTAAAACGCGCGAATATTTGTATATATGGAGAAACAGAATAACATTACCAAAAAACCTACTGTGAGTGTTTTTCTTTGTGTTTAGGTACCAAAACTCCAAAATGCATACAAAGCACTCATACAGATTGCTTTATATGCATTTTGGATACAAAAACGTGCGTTATGTTTTTTTTTTTTTTTAAGCTCGTAACATACCAAAAAGTTCAAACATGCGAAACACTCTTTATGGAGAAACAGAGCAACGTTGCCAAAAACATGTTTTGGGTTTTTTTTTTTTTTTCCAGCATGCTGGGTACCAAAATAACAAAACACATGCAAAGCATCCCATTTGAGTTAACGAAATGGCATTCCCAGAGATGTGTCGTTTCTGTGTTTTTTTTTAGCATATTAGCCACAAAAAAAATATATAAAAACACGGAAAACACTCTATATGGGAAAATAAAACATTATCAAAAACACGTCTTTTGAGTGTTTTTGAGCTTCTTCCGTACCAAAAGTCTAAAACAGTGTAACACTGTTTATAGAGAAACAGAACAACATTACCAAAAAATGTGTTTCTTCATTGTTTTTGAGCTTGTAAGGTAACAAAACACCAAAGTCCATGATAACCACCCGATATGGGGAAACGAAACGATATTAACAGAAACGTGTGTTATAATTGTTTTTAACTTCTTCTGTACCAAAACGCTAAAAACACGTGAATATCACTATATTGAGAAACAGAACAGCATCATCAAAAACTTGTATTATGAGTGCTTTTCTCAATGTTAGGTACCAAAATGCTAAAATGCATATAAAGCACCCTATAAGAAGAAACAGATTGATATTACAAAAACCTGTATTATAAGTGTTTTTACCAAAACGCTAGAGTGCATACAAACTCCCAATGAGGCGAAAACAAATAACAATAACAAAAAAGTGTCTTTTCAACGTTTTTCAGCTTCTTAGTACCATAACGCGGAAACGCATACAAAACGTTGTTTATGGAGAAACAAGTACATAACCGAGAATTTGTCTCTTTTCATTGTTTTCCAACTTGTTGGGTACCAAAACGTGAAAATGCATGCAAAGCACCCTATTTGGGTAGCGAATCGACATCACCAGAAACGTGTAATTTGTGTGATTTGAGCATATTAGGCACGAAAACGCTAGAAAGCAAAGCAACATTATCACCGACGTGTCTTTTAAGAAATCTTAAGCTTCTTACGTACCAAAACGCTGAAACATATGTAAAACACCCTTTAAGGTGAAACAAAACTATATTAAGAAAAACGTGTGTCTTGAGTGTTTTTGAGCTATTTAGGTAACAAACGCCAAAATGCATCCAAAGTATCCGTTACTGGGAAACGAAACGATATTAACAGAAACGTGTGTTATAAGTGTTTTTCAACATTATTGATACCAAAACACTAAATTACGTGAATCGCTCTCTATATTGAAAAATAGAACAACATTACCAAAATCGTGTATTATGAGTGTTTTCGCCATGTTACGTACTAAAACGTCAGATGCAGACAAGCACCCTATATGACAAAAAAAAAAAATTACTAAAATGGTGTATTATGAGTGTTATTAAGATTGTTAGGTACCAAAACGCCAAAATGCACGCAAATTACCCTATATGTGAATAGCAAACAACAATACCAAAAACATCTTTTCAGTAGTTCCAGCTTATTATGTAACAACCCTCCAAAATATATACAAATCACCCTATCCGGGGTTAGAGGACGACATTCTCAGAAAGGGTGTTTTTTTTTAGGATATTAGGCACCAAACGGTAAAAAGGAAGAAAAACATTCACTATAAAATATCAAAACTGTGTATTTTGTGTTTTTTTTTTTCTTTAAGCTTCTTACGTACCAAAACGCTAAAACACGTGATAAATACCCTTTAGAGAGAAAATGAGCAACATTACCAAAAACATATGATTTGTGTGTTTTCCAGATTGTTAGGTTTAGGTATTAAAACGCCAAAATGAATGATTTGATATGTCTAAAGGAAACAATATTAACAGAAACGTGTATTATGACCGTTTTTTTTAGCTTCTTAAGTACCAAAACGCTAAAACACATGAATAGGAATCTATATGGAGAAACAAAACAACATTATAACTATGTTAAGTGCCAAAACGCCAAAATGCATACAAAACACCCTACATAGAGAAATCAGAACATTATCTAAAACGTGTATTATAAGTGTTTTGAGCTTGTTATTTACCAAAACGCTAAAAGTGCATACAAAAAATCCTTCATGGAGAAAGAAAAAAAAATGCAAAAAAAAGTCCATATTGAGTGTTGTTGAGCTTCTTAGCTATCAAAACTGCAAAATGAATGAAATCACCATTTTAGTAGCCGAACGAGATTACCAAAAACAACTCTTTTTGAGTGTTTTTGAAAATCTTATGTACAAAAACGCTCTATATTGGAAAAGCAAACAATATAACCAAAAAACATGTATTTTCAGTGTTTTTCAGCTTCTTCCTTTATAGAGAAACAGAAAAACATTCTATAAAACGTGTTTATTGAGTGTTTTTGAGCTTCCTATCTACCGAAACTGCAAAATGCATGCAAAGCACGGAGAGACATTATCAGAAAGATATTTTTTGAGTGTTTTTGAGCTTCTTATGTACCGAAACGCTAAACCGTGTGGAAAACACGTTTTATGGGGATACATTAAAAAAAAAAAAAAAGTGTGATTTGAGCGTTTTCCATCTTAGAAACCAAAACGTGAAATTCAATGGAAATATCACGGTATTGGATAATAAAGGATATTTAAAGAGTATTATGAGTATTTTCAGCTTCTTAGGTTAAAAAAAAAAACGCAAAAAAACGTCAATAACAAACTATATCTAGAAACAGAACAACATTACCAAAAACGTCTTTTATATGTTTTTGAGCTTCTTAGGTGCTAAATCACCAAAGTGCATGCAAAGCACCTTGTATGTAAAATATATATATATATATATATATATATATATATATATATATATATATATATATATATATATATATATATATATATATATATATATATATATATATATATATATATATATATATATATATATATATATATATATATATATATATATATATATATATATATATATATATATATATATATATATATATATATATATATATATATATATATATATATATATATATATATATATATATATATATATATATATATATATATATATAGGCACCAAAACGCTAAAAAAAAAAAAAAAAACACATGGAAAATACCCTATATAGGAAAATGAAACAACTTCAACAAAATCGTGTCTTTTGTATGCTTTTGAGCTTCTTACGTAACAAAACGATAACTAAACTAAACAAAAACTTGTGTTTGAGTGTTTTTGAGCTTGTTAGATAACTAATCGCCAAAATGCATGCAAAGTTTCAGATATGGGGAAAAGAAAAGATATTAACGCTTTTTTTCAGCTTCTTATGTAACGAAACGCTAAAACACGTAAATAGCATTCTATATGTAGAAACAGAACATCATTACGAAAAACGTGTATTATGGGTGCTTTTCCCCATGTTAGGGACCAAAACGCCAAAATACATATAGCACCCTATATGAAGAAACAGAACGACATGATCACAAACATGTATTATGAATATTTTTGAGTTTGTTAGTTATCAAAACGCCAAAGTACATGCAAAGCACCCTATAGAAGAAGAAAAAAAAATATTACCAAAAACATATCTTTTGAGCGTTTTTTCAGCTTACTGAGAAATAGAACATTAAAAAAAAACGTTTGTTTTAAGTGTTTTTAAGTTAGGTACCAAAACGACAGAATGCATGTAGAATACCTTGTCTGGAGTAACTAAAAGATAGTACCTGCAACGTGCCATATGGAAATTTTCGAGCAAATTAGGCAACAAAAAGCTAAAAAGCATGGAAATAGCTCTATATGAGAAAAGAAAACAACATTGTCAAAAACGTTTCTTTTTAGTGTTTTTGAGAGTACAAAACACTAAAATGTGAGCAAAGAAACATTTATGGGAAACTTTAGCAAAAAATTCTTATCTCAGTCTTTTTAACTTGTTAGGTACCCATATTGCCCCATAAACCCCATATTGCATGCAAAGGACCTCATTTGAGGAAACGAAACGATATTAACAGAAACGTGTATTATGAGTGTTTTTATTTTTTTTTATGTACGAAAACACTAAAACACGTGAATACTACACTATATGAGGGAAAAGAAAAAAACTAACAAAAAACAGTAGCAAAACATCACCAGAAACTTGTCATTTAGGTGTTTTGAGCATATTAGGCAGCAAAACACTTAAAAGTAAGGAAAACACCCTATAAGGGAAAACGAGATAACCTTAACAAAATCGAGTGTTTTTGAGCTTCTTATGTACCAAAACGATAAAAGATGTCCGAAACAATATTAGCAAAAACGTATGTTCTGAGATTTTTTTTAGCTTGTTAGGTAACAAAACGCCAAAATGTATGCAAATTACCCTATATAGGTAAATGAAACGATATTAACATAAAGGTGTATTATGTCTTTTTCAGTTTCATAGATACCAAACGTCTAAAACACGTAAATAATACTATATTTGCAGAAACAAAACAACATTACCAAAAGCGTACTTTATGAGTTTTTTCCCCATGATAGGTACCAAAATGCCTAAAAGCATAGTGAACACCATACATAAAGAAACAGACCAACATTACGAAAAACTTGTATGCTGAGTGTTTTTGAGCTTGTTAGATACAAAAACACCAAAGTGCATGCAAGACAACCTGTATAGGAAAAGCAATCAATAATAACAAAAACTTGTCTTTTGAGTGTTTTTTTCAGTTTCTTACGTACTAAAACTCTAAGACGCATGAAAAACACCCTTTATGGAGAAAGAGGACATTATTATAACGCGTTTTTTTTGAGAGTTTTCCCGATCATTAGCTACCAAAACGCCAAAATGCAGACAGCACACTATTTGATGTAAAGAAATTATATTACCGGAAACGTGTCATTTCAGTGTTTTGACCATATTAGAAACCAACCCCAACAAAAAAAAAAAAAAAAAATATATATATATATATATATATATATATATATATATATATATATATATATATATATATATATATATATATATATATATATATATATATATATATATATATATATATATATATAACATCGAAAACGTGTCTTTTGAATGTTTTTGAGCTTCTTACGTACCAAATTTCTAAAAAGCGTGCAAAACATCCTTTATGGTGAAATAGAACATTACCAAAAATGTGTGTTTTGAGTCTTTTTGAGCTTGTTGGGTACGAAAACGCCAAAATGCACACAAATTAACAGACATTGACAAACTAAAAGTTAAGAAAAAAATAATATTATGAGTGTTTTTTAACTTCTTATGTACGAAAACACTAAAACACGTGAATATCACTCTATATGGAGAAAAAAGCATTAACCAAAAAAATGGGTGTTTTCCTCATGTTAGGTACGGCAATCTATACATAATACCATATATGAAAAACAGAAAAACATTACCAAAAACGTATATTATAAGTGTTTTTGAGTTTCTTAGGTAATAAAATACTGAAACACGTGATTAGTACATAAATTTAGGCGTTTTGGTTTCTAAAAAGCTGAAAAACGCTTAAATCATACGTTTTTTAGTAATGTCTCCCGATAAAGGCTATATATCTTTTAGCATTTTGGAACGTAAGAAGCTCAAATACACTCAAAAGACACCATTTTGATAATGTTGTTTTGATTTCTATATAGAGTGTCTTCCATGCTCTTTAGAGTTTTGGTGCTAACGTTGAAAAGCACCGAAATAAAATGAAATGGATGAATTTTTGCGTATTGGTACGTAATAACCTTAAAAACATTCAAAATACACGATTTTGGCAATAATATTTTGTTTCTCCATGAAGTTTCTTTTCCATGCATTTTAGTGTTTTGGTACGTAAACAACTGAAAACATTCAAAAGACACGTTTTTGTTTGTTTCTCCCGTATAGCTTACTTTGCACGCACTTTGATGTTTTCGAAAACACTACTAATACATGTTTTTGTACCCTATATGAGGAAAGGAAACGCGATTTCCAGAAAAGTGCCTTTTGAATGTTTATTGGCGTGCTAGGCACCAAAACGCTAAAAAGCATGGAAAGCACCCTATAAAGGAAAACAAAACAACTTTACCATAAACGTGTGTTTTCATAATTTTTTACTTTCTTACGTACCGAAACGCTAAATCGCATGAAAAAAAAAAAAACATGGAGAAATAATATCAAAAACAAATATTTCGAGTGTTTCTGAGTTAGTTAAGTAGAAAAACGCCAAAATGCATACATAATATCTTAAATGGGAAAATGAAAAGACGTTACTAAAATGTGTACTATTGGTGTTTTTTTTTTTTTACTTATTAGGTACGAAGTCGCTAAAATGCATAAATAACACTCTATATGAAATAACTGCCAAAAACGTAAATTTTCAGTGTTTTCACATTGTTATGAATCAAAACGCCATAATGCATGTAAAGCCCCCTATTTGGGGAAAGGAAACGAGATTTCAGAAACGTATCTAAAATGTGTTCTTCAGCGTGTTAGGCACAAAAATGCTAAAAAGCATACAAATCACCTGATATGGGAATACAAAACAACATTAAGAAAACGTTTCTTTTGAGTGTCCTACGTACCAAAACGATAAAAAAAAAAAACAGAAAACATCCTTTATGGAGAAACAGAATAACATTACCAAAAACAAGTATTTTGAGTGTTTTGTAAGATTGTTACGTAAAAAACGCCTAAATGAATCGAAAATACCCTATATGGGAAAAATGATTTCATTACGAGAAACGTGTATTATGAGTGTTTTTGACCTTCTTAGTATCAAAAGGGTAAAACGCATGAATAACATCCTATATGGAGATATAGATATATGAAACGACATTAAAAACGCAGGAAAATACCCTATATAGAGAAACAGAATACATTTACCAAAAACGTGTATTTTGAGTGTCTTCGAGCGTATTATGTACAAAATCGCTTATCATCAAACAAAACACCCTGCATATGGAAATGAAAGGACTTTACGAGAAACGTTTGTTATGTTATTTTTTTTTTTTCTTACTTTCTTAAGTACCAAATCAGTAAAAAGCTTCAATAGTCCTCTGAAGAATAAGAACAACCTTACCAAAAACGTGTATTTTTTTTACATTGATAATTACCAAAACGCCAACATGCATGTAAAGCAACCTATATGAAGAAACGAAACGAAATCACTAGAAACTTGTCTTTTGTTATTTTTTGAGCGTGTTAGGCACCAAATCAGTAAGAAGCAACGAAATCACCCCATAGGGGATTACAAAACAATTTTATTAAAACGTGTCTTAAGAGTATATTTTTTTTAGGTTCTTACGAACTAAAATGTCAAAATACATGCAAACACCCTGTTAGGTACCAAAGCACCAAAAAGACCCTATATGAGGAAATGAAAGGACATAACAAAAAAACGTGTATTATGAGTTTTTTTTTTTTCTAGCTTCTTAGGTACCAAAACGCTAAAATAAATGAGTAGCACACTGTATGGAGAAAAAAAAACAAATCACCAAAATCGTGTAATTTGAATGTTTTTCACATTGTCAGGTAGCAAAACACCATAATGCTTGCTCGCTATACGAGAAAATTTAACAATAATGTAAGAAATGTGTTTTTATGTGTTTTTCACATAAATGCTAAATAGCATGGAAAGCACCTTATATAGAAATGCAAAATAATAAGCATGTCTTTTAAGTGTTTTAAACTTTTTACGTACCAAAACGCTAAAACACGTGCAACAAACACGAATAACCTTACCAAATAGAAAAACCTTAGAAAAACGTGTATTTTGAGTCTTTTTGAGTCTGTTACGTACATCATATTAAAAATGCATGTAAAGCACCTGTATGGGGAAAGGATAGAACATTACAAGAAACGTGCATTGTCAGTGTTTTGAGTCTCTTAGGTACCAAACACTAAACCGCTTGAATGAAAATTGAATATATCCTATATTTCTTACTAGAGAAACACAACTTCACCAAAAACGTGTTTTTATTTATTTTTTTTTACCTTGTTATGTACCAAAACGTCAAAATACATACGAAGCATCCTATATGGGGAAATAGAAAGACATTAGGAGAAAAAAATTTTATTAGTGTTTTTGAGCTTCCTAAGTACCAAAACGCTAAAACGCATGAATAGCACCCTATATAGAGAAAAAGAACAACATTACCTGAAACCTATATTTTGAGCGTTTCTCATATTATGTAGCAAAACATCATAATGCATGCAGATCCCTATATGAAGAAGCAAAACTATATTACAGGAAACGTGTCTTTTGAGTGTTTACTTGAGTGTTAGGAATCAAAATGCTAAAAAGCATTGAAAGCACCCTATTTGGCAATATAAAATAACATTACCAAGAAAGTATCTTTAGAGTGTTTTTCACCTTCTTACGTCCGAAATCACTGAAACGCATGCAAAACAACCTTTACGGAGAAGCAGAATAACATTACCAAAAACTTGTATTTTGATTGTTTTTGTGCTTGTTAAGTATAAAAATGCCAAATTACACGCAAAGCATCCTACATGGAGAAAAGAAAGGACATTACGAGAAAAGTGTATTATGAGAGATTTTGAGCTTTTTAGGTACCAAAACTCAAAAACACGTGATTAGCACTTTATATGGAAAAACAACTCTACCGAAAACTTTTACTTAAACTTTTTTTCATATTGTTAAGTCAAAAGTCAAAATGCATTGGAAGCCCACTTTATCGGGAAACGAAATGACATTATCATCAACGTGTCTTTTCATTGTTTTTGAACGTGTTAGACACCAAAACGCTAAAAAAGCATGGAAAGCGCTCTATAAAGGAATACAAAACAACATTACTAAAAGCGTATTTTATAGGTTCATATGTACAGAAACGCTAAAACCCAAGCAAAACACCCTTTATTGAGAAGTGAAATAAATATTTCGTTGATAAATTACATTCAGGACAGTTAGGGAACATCCCTTACAGAAGAATAAGATCACAGAAAAATGGTCCTAAATGGATGACTGAGGTTAAAACACTACATAGGGCGAAAGAGAAGTATATATGAGATTAAAGACAGGGGAAGTGGTTTTAAGGCCATAATATAATGAATTAAAAAAGTCAGGAGTTAAACAAGGAAAGCTAAAAATAGTTATGAATTAAAGGTAGCCAGCCAAGCGAAGATGGACCCCAAGGGATTTTATCAGGCATATAAGACGAAGAATAGAGAAACAATAGTTCCTTAAAGACAGCAGAATGGGACCTGCTTAGTTGTTGGAAGAAGATTAGTAAAATTGTGAACGAGTATTTTTTAACTGTCTTTGCCCAGGAAAACATGCAGAATTTGCCGAATAGTGAGAAGATATTTAGAGTAGAAGAAAATGAGAAGCTGACAGATATTACCATAACTAAAGAGATAGTGGAACAGGAGATAGATAAGCTGAAAAGTTCAAGTCACCAGGACCAGATGAAATATATTCCACAGTATTTAAGAATTGGAAAAAGGTTATAAGTAATCTGGATAAAGTCATGGCAGAGCGGCAGGCGACAGAGTGTTGTAATAAACGGCTCTAAATCCGAGTGGGGTCAAGTAATTAGTGGGGTGACAAAGGGATTATTAGTATTAGGGCCGATGTTGTTTATAATATATGTCAATGACTTGGATAGTGGAATTAGTAGTGTTGTTAGTACATTTTCTGATGACACGAGAGTATGTAGATTAATTAGGTCAGAATCGCATACCATCACCTTGCAGGCAGATTTGGATAGGATGAACGAATGGACAGACAGATGGCAAATGCAGTTTAATATCAACAAATGCAAAGCACTTAGCGTAAGTAGAAGAAACCCACACAGTAGTTACACAATGAACAACCAAGTTCTGGTAGGTTCAGGGTAAGAAAAAGATTTGAGATTTAAAGTTAGCTCTGAACTCCGTCTAAGAAAGCAATGCAAAGAGGCCAGAAACAAAGCAAATAGTGTATTATGATTCATTTTCAGGAGTGCTAAAAGTAAAACTCCCGAAGTAATATTAAAGTTACATTTAGCGCTGGTCAGACTTCATCTAGACTACGCTGTGCTATTCTGATCACCACATCACAGGAGGGATAAAGGTCTATTAGAATCACTTCAAAGGAGAATGACTAAAAGGATACAGGGGATAAGGAGTATTCCTTACGAAGCGAGATTCAAGCTGTTAAATTTACATTCTTTAGAGAGACGTAGGTTAAGAGTGGATGGACCTGAGAGAAGAAGTCTTTAAGTGGTATATGGGTTATAACAAGGGGAACATAAGGAAAATTCTTAGAATCTGTAACCATGATAGAACAAGAAAAATAGAACATCAAGTTTTCAGGCTTTAGCCTAAAAACTTGATGTTCAAAAAGGAGACAGGAAGGAATTGGTTTTCAAATACAGTAGTAGATGATTGGAACGGACTTAGTAATCAAGCTGTTAGTGCTGAGGCATTTGGCAACTGTAAGAGAAAATTACACATTTATAGATGGGGATGATAGGTGGAAATACGTAGGCATATTTCATACAAGTACTGCCACGTGTAGGCCTGATGCCTTCTTGCATATCTACTTATTTCTTATGTTCTTATGTTCTTATTACCAAAAGCGTGTATTTTCAGTGTTTTTCAGCTATTCCGTGAAAAATAAAATGCCAAAATGCATGCAAAGCACCCTAAATGAGGAAGAAAAGGGACATTACGAGAAACGTGCATTATAAGTGTTTTTGAGATTCTTAGATACCAAAACGCTGAAACTCATGAATAACACTCTTAATTCAGAAACAGAACAACCTTTCCAAATGCGTGTATTTTGAGTGTTTTTCACATTCTTGGTTACCAAAACCCCAAATTGCATACGAAACTAGCTTTATGTGGAAAGAAAAAAAAGACATTTCCAGAAAAATGTCTTTTGAGTGTTTTTGAGCGTGTTAGGCAATAAAGCACTAAAAAGCAGGGCAATCACATTACATGGGAATAAAACCAACTTATACCAAGAACTTGCCTTTAAGTGTTTTTGAGCTTCTAACATACCAAAACGCTAAAACGCATGCAAAACACCCTTTATGAAGAAACAGAATAACATTACCAAAAACATGTATTTTGAGTGTTTTTGATAATGTTACCTATAAAAACGCTTAAATACATGCAAAGAACCCTATGTTTGGGAAACGAAAGGACATTACGAGAAAAATGTATTATGATTGTTATTAAATTCCTTAAGCACCAAAAAGCTAAAACCCACAAATAACACTCTTTATAGAGAAACAAACAAAAAAATAATAATTTTCTTTTTTTTTTATTCTTCTTCATAGGTACCAAGATGCCAAAATTCTGGCAAAATTCAGGGAAATTATGTGGAAAAAAGAACATTATCAAAAAAGTTAATTTTAGCTTTTTTTCGGACAGTTATGTACCAAAACCTAAATTGCATGCAAACCCACCTCTATAGGGAAATTAAACGACTTTACCAGGAACCTGTCTTTTGAGTGTTTTCAGCATGTTAGGCACCAAAACAATAAATAATATGGAACTCACTCTATATGGGAATCCAAAACAAAATCACTTAACACCTGTCTTTTCAACGTTTTACGTAGAAACACGCTAAAACGGATGCAAACAAACCAATATGAAGAAACAGAATAACATTGCCAAAAAGGTATATTTTCAGTGTTTTTGAGCCTGTTACCTACAAAAAACGCGAAAATGGATGCAAAGCACTCTACAAAACGACATTACGAGAAACCTGTATAATGAGTATTTTATAGTTTCACAACAACCACAGGGCAAAAGTTTCTTAGATACCAAAATGATGAAACTCATGAATAACACTCTTCATTGAGATACAGAACAACCTTACCAAATGCGTGTATTTTGAGTGTTTTTCACATTCTTAGTTACCAAAACACGAAATTGCATGCGAAACTAGGTTTATGTGGGGAAAAAATTATATTGCCAGAAAATGTCTTTTGAGTGTTTATGAGCGTGTTAGGCAATAAAGTACTTAAAAGAAGGGCAATCACATTACATGTGAATAAAACAAACTTTTACCAAGAACTTGCCGTTAAATATTTTTGAGCTCCTAACATACCAAAACCCTAAAACGAATGCAAAAAATCCTTTATGGAGAAACACAATAACATTACAAAAAACATGTATTTTGAGTGTTTTTGATCATGTTACCTATAAAAACGCTTAAATACATGCAAAGAATCCTATGTTTGGGAAACGAAAGGACATTACGAGAAACGTGTATTATAAGTGTTTTTAAGTTACTTAAATACCAAAAAGCTAAAACCCACAAATAACACTCTTTATAAAGAAACCAAAAAAATAAAAAATAAATAAATGAAATAAATGCAAATAATATATTTTTTCTTTTTGTTATTCATCTTCATAGGTACCGAGATGCCAAAATTCTGTTAAAATTCTGGGAAATTATGTGGATAAAAGAACATTATCGAAAATGTTAATTTTAGCTTTTTTTTTTCGGACTTATGTACCAAACCCTAAAGTGCATGCAAAGCCATCTATATGGAAAATTAAACGACTTTACAAGAAAACTGTCTTTTGAGTGTTTTTCAGCATGTTAGGCACCAAAACGATAAATAATATGGAAGTCACTCTATATGGGAATCCAAAACAAAATTACTGAAAACGTGTCTTTTCAGTGTTTTACGTAAAAAACGCTAAAACTGATGCAAACAGACCAATATGAAGAAATACAATAACATTACCAAAAAGGTATATTTTAAGTGTTTTTGAGCTTGTAAACAACAACAACAAAAAAAAACGCGAAAATGGATGCAAAGCACTCTATATTGGGAAACGAAAAGACATTACGAGAAATGTGTATAATGAGTATTTTATAGTTTCACAAGAACCACGAGGCAAAAAACGCAAAAACTAGTGTATATGGAGAAGTTTCTTAGATATCAAAATACTGAAACTCCTGAATAACACTCTTAATTAAGAAACAGAATAACATTACTAAATGCGTGTATTTTGAGTGTTTTTTCACATTCTTAGTTACTAGAACCTTAAATTGCATGCGAAACTAGCTTTATGTGGGAAAAAAAAATGTCATTACCAGAAAAGTGTGTTTTGAGGGTTTTCGAGAGAGTTAGGCAATAAAGCACTAAAAAGAAGGGCAATCACATTACATGGGAATAAAACCAACTTTTACCAAGAACTTGCCTTTAAGTGTTTTTTAACTCCTTATATACCAAAACGCTAAAACACATGCAAAACACCCTTTATGGAGAAACAGATTAACATTACCAAAAACATGTATTATGAGTGTTTTTGATCATGTTACCTCTAAAAACGCTTAAATACATGCAAAGAACCCTATGTCTGGGACACAAAAGGACATTACGAGAAACGTGTATTATGCGTGTTTTTAAGTTCCATAAGTACGAAAAAGCTAAAACCTCTTTATAGAGAAAAAATAAAGAAATAAAGAAATAATTAAAAAATAGGATTTTTGTTTTTTTATTCTTCTTCATAGGTACTGAGATGCCAAAATTCTGGCAAAAATTCAGGGAAATTTTGTGTAAAAAGAACATTATCAAAAAAGTTAATTTTAGCTTTTTTTTCGGACTGTTATGTACCAAACCATGAAGTGCATGCAAAGCCAACTATATGGGGATATTGAACGACTTTACGAGAAACCTGTGTTTCTAGTTTTTCAGCATGTTAGTCACCAAAACAATAAATAATATTAAAGTCATTATATGTGGGAATCCAAAACAAAATTACTTTAAACGTGTCGTTTTCGTGTTTTACGTAGAAAAACGCTAAAACGGATACAAACCAACCAATATGAAGAAATAGAATAAAATTACCAAAAAGGTATAATTTGAGTGTTTTTTGAGCTTTTTACTTACAAAAAAACGCGAAAATGGATGCAAAGCTCTCTCTATTGGTTAACAAAAGGACATTACGAGAAACGTGTATAATGAATGTTTTATAGATTCTCAAAAATCACAAGGCAAAAAACGTAAAAACTCATATATATGGAGAAGTTTCTTAGATACCAAAATGCTGAAACTCTTGAATAACACTCTTAATTGAGAAACAGAACAATCTTACCAAATGCGTGTATTTTGAGTATTTTTCACATTCTTAGTTACCAAAACCCCAAATTCTATGTGAAAGTAGCTTCATGTGGTAAAAAAAAATGACATTACCAGAGAAGTGTCTTTTAAGTGTTTTTTTTTTTAGCATGATATGCAATAAAGCACTAAAAAGCAAGGCAATCACATTACATAGGAATAAAACTAACTTTTACTAAGAACTTGCCTTTAAGTGTTTTTGAGCTCTTTATATTCCAAAACGCTAAAACGAATGCAAAACAACCTTTATGGAGAAACAGAATAACATTACCAAAAACATGTATTTCGAGTGTTTTTGATCATGTTACCTATAAAAACGCTTAAATACATGCAAAGAACCTTATATTTAGGAAATTAAAGGACATTTCGAGAAACATGTATTAAGAGTGTTTTTAAGTTCTTTAAGTACCATTTAGCTAAAACCCATAAATAACACTGTTTATAGAAAAAAATAAAATAAAAAGATAGGGATATATTTATTTATTTTTATTTATTTTTTTGTCATTCATCTTCATAGGTAGCAAGTTGCCAAAATTGTGACAAAATTCAGGAAAATTATGTGAAAAAAAAAATATATATATAAAAAATATATTAATTTTAGCCTTTTTTTCGGACTGTTATGTACCAAACCCTAAAGTGCATGGAAAGCCACCTATATGGGGAAATTAAACGACTTTTCCAGAAACTTGTCTTTTGAATGTTTTTCACCATGTTAGGCACCAAAACGATATATAATATGGAAGTCACTCAATATGGGAATCCATCACAAAATTACTGAAAAAGTGTCTTTTCAGTGTTTTACGTAGAAAAACGCTAAAACGGATGCAAACCAACGAATATGAAGAAATAGAATATTACCAAAAAAAGTATATTTTGAGTGTTTTTGAGCTTCTTATCTACAAAAACCGCGAAAATGGATAGAAAGCATTCTATATTGAGATACAAAAGGACATTACGAGAAACTTGTATAATGAGTATTTTATAGTTTCACAAGAACCACAAGGCAAAAAACGCAAAAACTCGTGTATATGGATAAGTTTCTTAGATACCAAAATGCTGAAACTCAAGAATACACTCTTAATTGAGAATACAGAACAACCTTACGATATGCGTGTATTTTGACTGTTTTTCACATTCTTAGTTACCAAAACCCCAAATTGCATGCAAAACTAGCTTTATGTGGTAAAAAAATGACATTACCAGAAAAGTGTCTCTTGAGTGTTTTTGAGCGTGTTAGGCAATAAAGTACTAAAAAGGAGGGCAATCACATTACATAGGAATAAAACCATCTTTTACCAAGAACTTGCCTTTAAGTGTTTTTGAGCTTATATACCAAAACGCTAAAGCGCATGCAAAACACCCTTTATGGAGAAACAGATTAACATTACCAAAAACATGTATTTTGAGTGTTTTTGATCATGTTACCTCTAAAAACGCTTAAATACATGCAAAGAACCCTATGTCTGGGAAACGAAAAAACATTACGAGAAACGTGTATTATGAGTGTTTTTAAGTTCCATAAGTACCAAAAAGCTAAAACCTCTTTATAGAGAAAAAAAAAAGTAAATAAATAATTGGATTTTTTTTTTGTTTTTTTGTTATTCTTCTTCAAAGGTACCGAGATCCCAAAATTCTGGCAAAATTCAGGGAAATTATATGAAAAAAGAACATTATCAAAATAGTTAATTTTAGCTTTTTTTCGGACTGTTATGCACAAAACCCTAAAGTGCATGCAAAGCCAACTATATGGGAAAATTAAACGACTTTATGAGAAACCTGTGTTTCTAGTGTTTTTCAGCATGTTAGTCACCAAAACAATAAATAATATGGAAGTCATTCTATATGGGAATCTAAAACAAATTACTGAAAACGTGTCTTTTCCGTGTTTTAAGTAGAAAAATGCTAAAAGGGATGCAAACCAACCAACATGAAAAATTTGAATAAGATTACCAAAAAGGTATATTTTTAGTATTTTTGAGCTTTTTACAAAAAACGCGAAAATGGATGGAATGCTCTCTATATTGGTTAACAAAAGGACATTACGAGAAACGTGTATAATGAATGTTTTATAGATTCTCAAGAAGCACAAGGAAAAAACGCAAAAACTCGTATATATGGAGAAGTTTCTTCGATACCAAAATTGTGAAACTCCTGAATAACACTCTTAATTGACAAACAGAACAACCTTACCAAATGCGTGTATTTTGAGTGTTATTCACATTCTTAGTTACCAAAACCCCAAATTGCATGTGACAAACCAAAACGCTAAAACGCATACAAAACGCCCTTTATTGAGAAACAGAACAACATTACCAAAAAACGTGTGCTTTGAGTGTTTTCCAGCTTGTTATAATCAAAATTTTCAAAATATATGTAAACCACCCTATTTCGGGCAACGAAACGACATTCCCGGAAACTTGTTGTTTTGTTACTTTTAAGCATAGTAGGCACCTAACGCTAGAAAAAAAAAAAAGACATGGAAAATACTCTATATAGGAAAACAAAACAACTTTATCAAAAACTTTTTTTGTGTGTTTTGAGCTTATTACGTACCGAAACTTTAAAATGCGTCGAAACCACCCTTTATTAAAGAAACAGAAGAACGTTAGGAAAAATGTGTGTTTTGATTTTTTTTCTTGAGCTTATTAGGTAATAAAACGCCAAAATTCATGCAAAATACCTTATATAGGGAAACGAAACGATATTAACGATATCCCCATGTCAGGTACCAAAACGACAAAATATATATAAAGAACCCTAAATGAAGAAACAGAACAACATTACCAATATCGTGTGTTATGAAAATTTTGGAGCTTGTTAGGTACCAAAATGACAAAGTGCAAGCAAAGCACCCTATATGGGAAAAAATTTTAAAAAATGTTTTTTTTTCTATTTCTTATGTACAAACACGTTAAAACGCATACAAAATAACGTGTAATGGAGAAACAGGACAACATTGCCAAAAACGTGTATTTTGAGTGTTTTTGAGCTTCATAAGTACCAAAATGCCAAAATACATGCAAAGAACCCTCGATGCAGTAACGGAACGACATTACCAGAAAATTGTCATATGGGTTGTTTTGGGGTATATTAAGCACCATATCGCTGAAATTTTAATTATTTTTTTTTAGCTTCTTACGTACCAAAACGCTCAAACGCGTGGAAAATAACTTTTTTTTTTATGGAGAAACAACATTTGTATTGAATGTTTTTCAGCTTTTTTAGATCGGAAAACACTAAAATACATGCATATTACCCGATATTAGGAAACGAAACGATATTAACAGAGAAGTGCATTATGAGATTTTCACCAAAACTCAAAAATATATGAATAACATTCTATATAAAGAAACAGAACAACGTTACCAAAGCGTGTATTATGAGTTTTTTTTTCGCAATGTTAGATAATAAAACTCCAAAATGCATACAAATCACCCTATCGAGGAAACAGAACATTACCAAACACGTGTATTATGAGTGTTTTCCCCTATGTTAGGTACTAAAACGCCAAAATGCATACAAAGTAGCCAACATGAAGAAACAGAACAAATTTATTAGAAAAAAATATATTATGTGTGTTTTTGTGCTTGTTAGGTACCAAAACGCTTAAGTGCATACAAAGCACGCTGTATGGGAAAAATAAAGAACATTCTTTTGTTTTTTTTCTGCTTACGTACTAAAACGTTAAAATGCATGCAAAACGCCATTCATGGGCAAATAGAACAACATTACGAACTTGTGTGTTTTAAGCGTTTTCCATCTTGTTAGGTAAAAAGACGACAAAATGCATGCAAAATATCCTATTTGGGGTAATAAAACGATTTTACCAGAAACGTGTCATTTGTTTTTTTTTTTTAACATCAAAACGCTGATAAGAATGGAAAACACTATACATGGGAAAATAAAATATTATCAAAAACGTGACTTTTGCGTGTTTTTGAGCTTATTACGTACCAAATCTCTAAAACGCTCCAAAACAATCTTTATGGAGGAACAGAACATTACCAAAAACGGGTGTTTTAAGTGTTTTCGAGCTTGAAAGGTACCAAAACGCCAAAATGCATGCAAATTACCCGATATTTTGAAATAAAACGATATTAACAGAAAAGTTTATTAAGAGTGTTTTTTTGAGCTTGTTATTTACCAAAACGATAATGTTTATAATGTAATATATAATATATAATATTATATATTATATATTATATTATATATTAATATATTATATTATATATTAATATAATAATAATATTTATATATATGGAGAAACGGAATAATTTTACCAAAAACCTACTGTGAGTGTTTTTCTTTGTGTTTAGTTACCAAAACCCCAAAATGCATACAAAGTCCTCTTTTCCACCATTTCTCACCTTCGACATTATTCTCCCTCACTCTCTTCTCTCCCTCTCTTTCTGCCTCTATTCCTCCCTTTCATATCTTCCCCACAAGTCTCGGCCGCATCCTCAGCACCTGTTTAGCGTCCCTGAAAACTTCCTCACTTGATAATTTATTAGACTGCACACTCGTCTCCTCGGTTCCATTGCGACCTCACCTTTCCCTCTCGTTTCCTCTTCTTTACGCCTCTATCGCTTCCTGCACGCCTTTCATATCGCCGCTCTCTCTCACAGAGATCCTCCTGACTCTCCTCTTCCTCCTGGTCTTTCACTTATCCATCCCCTTCTATCTTCCTTTCAAGTTCCTTTCAGCTCTCCCTTCATTGCGCCCCGTCAACCTCATTATGAAAGAAAAAATGTACGTTAAATATCATTGCACTATTAAGGAAGGATATGAGAGTGGAAATGGGTTGCATTTTTCTTCCACGTGAATGGTCCGTGCTAATTAGTGTAGAATGTATGAATGTACGTTAGTAATTACTTCAGTTACCTTAGATGAGATGAAGATTGGGTCTACATGATTAATGTTAATATTTATGTTAATATTTATGCTATTATTTATTTTCTTTAACTTTATGATTTGTAAGGTGTGTTTTATTTATTTGGGATTCCGTTGGTTAAGGATGGTATTTTTTCATAAACAGAGCGTTCAGAATCATCCGTAGCTACTCATCTATTGCAGTTACAATTGTTTTACTTCCCTGGCCAAAGATAAGAGAAACATGCAGAAGAAAATTAGAAAATCTTTAAGAAGCTACTAGACATACATATGGTAGTCCTATAAAACAGCTATTTACAATATCCACGTATCGGTGCAGTCCATAAATTTAGTTGACCTTCTTTCAGAGCTCCCTGAAAACTCGGCACTAACAGCCTGATCATTAATCCAAATGCTTTTTTTTTTTTTTCCTGATACATTTTGTAGAATATGATGTCAATTCTCTGCAGACTGTAAAGGTGTGAAATGATCAGTATCGACCAGCCATCACAAGTCACTGGCAGGCACAGATCTCTCTCCCCCTCTCTCTCTCTCTCTCTCTCTCTCTCTCTCTCTTTCCCCCATTTCCCAAGACTCACGGCACAGTCTGCAAACTCTTCCATCTCTTCTCTCCACCTGGTGTCGAGGAGCCCTCTGTCACCTGGTGTTTCCACGCACTCAGTCACACTTTTTTTCCTCTGTCTGTTGTCTGGTCTTATAACCGTGTGTCTTGTCCAGCTCCTTTTTTCATGTTCTTATGAAATATTGATTTTTGTTGTTTTCGTATCCATGAAAGGCTCTTCCGTCTCTGAAGTTATGTTGTTGTTGTTGTTGTTGTTGTTGTTGTTGTTGGTAGTGGTGGTGGTGGTGGTAGTGGTGATGATGTTCTTGTTCGTTAATGTTGTTTGATGCGCCTCATTACCATTCCTTTGTCATCCTCCGCGCCACACTCACATTCCTATTCATCCCAGCCTCGCTCTTTGTGCCCAATTCCTTAAATGCAACAAAAGAAAAGTTTCTTCTCTTTCCTTTTTTTTTCCGGAGAAACAAATCAACAGTGAAAATAAAAAAAATCAAACTACCGGCGATTCATACAGAGCACAACTTGCATAGTGATGAGCTAATATAACAATAATGAGGATGAATCACTCAATGAATTAATTTATTTGACATTGAGCAAACGAGAAGATGAATTGCGCCGCAGACAAGGGAACTACGAGGCGAGGTAATCCTGGTGCAAATTAACCTAGAGAATAATAAGTAGCTTAGTTAGGAACTGCCTTTCGTTCGGCGTGGGAAGGAAGACGCATACTCCAGTGGCTTCACGTGACTCTAAGATTCCTTGTTCATAATTAAAAAAAAAAAAAAAAAACACGCACGCACGCACGCACATAAAGGTCTGGCCAAACTATGGATTCCAAGCTTCTTTTCGTACAAGCTGACAGAATGCTGTTAAATTAGTGGCCTACCTCACCTTTCCATAAATACTAATGTTCCCATGTGGTTGATTAACGCAACAAGTTATTATACACAATGTCCAACACTACAGTTGTTATTAAGTATTTTGTGTGTTTGAAGGGGAGATTTGAGTCGATATAACACACACTCACAGACCACACGCGCAGAGGAGCGAGGAGACGCCGGGGAGTGGAGCAGTGTCAAGAATCACCAGAGGGGTACCGACAGAGTGGCCGGAGTGGTGGTGGCCGGAGTGGCCGAAGTGGTGGTGGTGGTGGTGGTGGTAGTGGTGGTGGTGCATAATATCAAGTACAGAAAACTGCAGACCGATGGCAAATATCGGAAAACTGTAAATACTTTTAATCAAGCGATACATGATAAAGTAATATAATGAAAACGATGGTTCAGAGTTTTTATCCGGTAGTAACTTAGCAGACCCGTAACGAGAGCTGCAGAATGGAGGGTGACGCGAGCAGCAGCAGCAGCAGCAGTAGTGGTAGTAGTAGTAGTAGTAGTAGTAGTAGTAGTAGTAGTAGTAGTAGTGGTAGTAGTAGTATCTATATCTAAGTTCTACTACGTATACACAAAAACACTTAGTACATACCTGCAGGCAGAGTAAACACGTCAGAATAGCATGAAAAGGATTTAAATACAAAATAGATCATTACCAGAACTATAATAAATGTAGCGTACACATTTTGATAACTTATAAACACGACACCCAAGAGAGCAGTATGTATGCAGTCATAGGAAGGCTTGAGACAGGAGCAGGAACCTCACCTGTATGGAGGCGTTTGTCCTGCTGCTGCTAGGGACGTTGACACCCCAAGACTTCATCTCCTTATCCACCGAACTAGTATAAACGAAACTGAAACAAGAATTAATAAAAGCCATACAGTTACACACTGAACAACACCAACAATGAAGTAATGAAGTGCTGATATACTTACTTAGTTCATATCAATAATAATATCAAATCTAGTGTGAGTGAACGTGAGCGCTTCTCGTGTTTCTGTCTAATGTTTCTTTGCAAAACTCCGGTGAGAAAAAACTAATATCACTGCGACTCCTTTGAACTGTAGCAAACTAATTAATTGTACATAACATGAACACATGAAATTATTGGAAAGGAAGAGATAAATGATTTGAAATAAATTAAAGAAGTGACAAATAAATAGATGAATGTAAAAAAAATATTAAATAGATTAAAAAAGAAATTGGAAATAAAATAGAGGAAATAATGAACTGCAATAATTTTACTTCATGCATTTTTTTTTCTCTCTGCACTCCACTAAAAGAAACACGTGCATGATGCACTAAAAATATAATCAAAATAATAAACTCTATAACAATGTAACAATGATAAACTATATAACAATGTAAGTGAGCGCATGAAACACAGAGAACAAAGTAATTATGAAAAACAGCATAATAGACCAAACTCATCTACTCAAAGGAAGAAATAAAAGGCACTCCATTTCACCCAAAACAATATTAACAAGTTTTCCAAAGCAGAAATTATTTATACGTGAACAAAGCAGCTGAGTGAAACAAAGGCAGTTGGGGGAAGCAGCAACAGCAGCACCAGCAGGAGCTTAAACAGTCAGGCAGGGTTTTCCTTTCATCAGCATTCGAGGCGTCGGTAACCGGAAAGATAATCCCGTTCACCTGATTAACACACCTTGACGCGCGTGGTCTGTGAGCAGTGTGTTATGCAAATGAGTACTTGCCAGAATATAGAGTGCGAGACTGATGTATTAATTCCCTTGTTTTGGCTTTGTGGTGTGTGAGTGCAGAGAGAGAGAGAGAGAGAGAGAGAGAGAGAGAGAGAGAGAGAGAGAGAGAGAGAGAGAGAGAGAGAGAGAGAGAGATCAGTAAAACTGCATAAAAATCCGTGAAAAACACACAAAAAATACAAACACACGTGCATCCAAGGGTAAAGAAAAAAAAGAGAAAAAAAGAGAAAAGAAAAAAAGAAATGAAGAAAAACTACCGCTTATTCGGACACACATTCTTTGCATTTCCATAAATCTTCGTTTTCTACAACCCCCACCTCTATCACCACTACCACTTCCTTCATCTCAACAACAGTACGGCCACAACTCTCCCTTAGCTAGTGTGGCCAAATCCTCGTCAGTAGTTATGACCAAGGAAGGGAAGAGCGTGTGGCAGTGAGTGAAGCAGATATTGGCACAGAGAGAGAGAGAGAGAGAGAGAGAGAGAGAGAGAGAGAGAGAGAGAGAGAGAGAGAGAGAGAGAGAGAGAGAGAGAGAGAGCTATGTATACAAACAAGTCAAACAACATCTTTTCAGGGCGGGACTCATCTGAACTAACACCACGCCTCGCAAGTGATCTCAATCTTGTTTAATACTCGTTTTTCCTTCAAGGTGCGCTAAGGCTTTACCTTTCCAATCCAATTGCATCTAACTCTTTGCCATCCTTACTTTTCCTTCCGCCCTCGCTTCCTCTTGGCTTTTTCTCCTCCTCCTCCTCCTCCTCCTCCTCCTCCTCCTCCTCCTCCTCCTCCTCCTCTTCCTCCTGTACCTCCTTGCAGTGCCATTTCGTGTATTGGATGGCCCCGATACCAGCCAAGGCACCAAACCCACAATCCCATTTGTAAGCTGACGTCTCGGCCACAGCCCCGAAATACACAAGAATGAGTTTATTTAAGTTCTCCTCCTGAGACGATGGCGCACAATCCGTTTTCCTTCTGTACTCTTTGAATGTACTACATGAACGCGACTGCGCACTAAACGTAGACTCTCTCTCTCTCTCTCTCTCTCTCTCTCTCTCTCTCTCTCTCTCTCTCTCTCTCTCTCTCTATGTTAGCAAAAATAACATCTGCAGTGAAGTAATCAAGATAAGTAATAATAATAAATAAGAAATAAGAAATTTAGTAAGTTGACATAACCAACAGGGAAGCAGGAACCAATGTTTATCCTGAATTTCCAGATGGATTTCTCTTACGATATTTATGAAAACAGGAATATGCCAATGCTCAGCAATGAAATACATCTCGATTTCTGGAAAGCCCCTGACAAGGACCCTCATGCGAGACTCCTAAACAAACTACATTCAGCGTAAATACATCATTCATATGCCAGGATCAGGAAGTGGCTGGGAAAAGACAATGGTCTGTACTGAATGGCTGAATCTAGCTGTAATTATGTCATTTGTCGTAAACCTGAGGATTAACCCGTATTGGTAAACGCTTTAGGTGTTCATCGGACTATGTTTCAGAGACTACAGAGGTGATAAGTCAGTTTCACAGGCATGTTATTTATTTATTTATTTATTTACTTATTTATCTACACACTTTTCTGTATAAAGATGCAGAATCCTTACTAAACTTTTAGAATAAGGAAAACATCTTCAGAAATCTTTATACTTTCTGCTATAGCCTGTTAAAAATAGTAAACAAAAGATGTTGAAACGTTCAAGAACCCACTTACTCAATGTATATAGAAAATAAGAATTGAAACTGATAGATTACTGCTTTACTGACTTAGTGGAAGGAGAAAGGAGCACCAGGCAGTGTGGTCAGTCGTGAAACACCTTTCTAAGATTTCTTATTGATCCAGAAATTGATAAGTAACACGACCTTAATATGAAAAACTGATGCACACACACAAAAAAAAAGAAAAAAAAAATACATCCAACACAGCAGCATGCACTCTGATTCCTGACAATGGCAAGCAGAGTAAAAAGGAAACTGGCCTCATAGTTACCAGCGACGCGAAATGGCTACATGATTGCGCATCTCGGAACCACAAAGGTGACGCGATGCTTGGGTTCACATGGAGGAAATTTGAATCCAATACACGGCCAATCATTTTATCGCTACACAACCTGCAAGAGAGACTCCCCTCAATGCTCGGTGCTCCTGTGATGTTCAATACTACAGAAAAGACTTGGAATATCTGGAGAGAACACAATTCCGTGCCACAAAACTAATCCCAACAACCAAACTTCATTAAAAGAACCAGAACTGCTCGCCGTGTATTCCCGAGAGGCTGCAGGACTGACTGTTTTGTGACGCCGAGCTTTTGGGCAAGTTTGAGCTCGGTGAAGCGGCGATCACTCGAACGTCTTTGAACTTTGGCCTGTAATAATGACGAGAAACCAATACTTCGTGAATAAAGCGGAAACGTGGCTGTATCTTGTATCCTTTCATAATAACACGAAGGCACAAATGAAGCTGTATTACATATCGTTTTTGCAGTATAAATGACAATATCTGGAACCAATGTATGGGCCACAAATGCACTTGTTCTTGCCACAGGAAATTTTCATAAGTTATTTCCTTCAGATATTGTGTTTTCTTCCTTCCTTCCTTCCTTTCTCTCTCTCTCTCTCTCTCTCTCTCTCTCTCTCTCTCTCTCTCTCTCTCTCTCTCTCTCTCTCTCTCTCTCTCTCTCTCTCTCTCTCTCTCTCTCTCTCTCCATCCTCCTCCTCCTCCTCCTCCTCCTCCTCCTGCTCGTCCTTGTCCTCGTCCTCGTCCTCGTCCTCTGGCTGGTCCCAGTCCTCTCATTCCATGTTTTCTCTCTCCGCCTCGTGCTGGTCTCTGTTACATATGTATTTCCTCCCGCGACCTTAAATCGCTCGTGTCTTTGAAGCTGAAGCTCTCACCGTAATGGACCTTTTAGCCAATTACTGAGCCTCTTAGTCAGTCAGCAGTTAGCAGATTAGCGAGTTTGCTTCTTGACTAAGTAATGAATACTTAACGATCATGTTGGTTGTCATGCGTATACTATATGCTATCAAATTGTTCTTTGTCGTTTCACTTACAACTTTTATTAGTAAAAAAGCAGATAAAGTATAAAAGTTATGTTATGTAAAGGTTTAGAAATATACTCCAATTTAAGCATTTCTGAGGCACCAAGTAACAAGTAAACATTAGTGAACTCTAACATTGCAAACATATTTTAGCAAAAAATCGATTTCCTTCCTTGTCACTCACACTTGTAGATGATTATTTTTTTTTTACCTTCACTTCTTGACCAATACGTTACCTCGAGTTGGGGAAGAGTTCTATTTGTATATTTTCGTAATCATATTAGAAGTTATTACATTCTTAGCGGGTCTGAGATGCAGCTCTATGCTGCAGACATTAAATCAATCTCATATCCTGCAAATGCATTCTTATCTGCCTTCGATTCTTAGCCGATACATGATCTCGTATATTTTTGCAATCATGCTGGAAATCATTACATTTTTACCGAGTATGAGATGCAAGTCTGTGCTGCAAACATCAGATCAATCTTCTTTCTTGTCACTGTCACTTTTACACCAATTCTTATCTACATTCGCCTCTTGACTAACTCATCACCTTCTGCTGGTGAAGATTTGTATTTATATTTTAACTTTAAATCAGTCTTCAACTTTGTCACTCACAGTCGTAAATTCGTTCCTGTCCACATTTCCCTTTTGACGAATACATAACCTCGTGTTGGGGAAGAATTTTACTTGTAAATTTTCACAGTCATGTGAAAACTCATTACAATTTTACCGAGTGTAAGCTACAAGTCTGTGCTGCTGGCTGGAGAATGTCGCTTCATTCAACTATCCCTTCATTCTCGTCCCCTTCAATCCGATAAGGCAGACCAGGGCTAGGTACATTCTCAGTAAGACAAGAAAAACATTTAAGCTTTTATTGAAAAATAGAAACATTCATCTTACTTTCCATTATTTTTTTTCTTTCCAAACTAAAGCTCTCCATTACTTAGAAAAAAAAAAAAAAAAACTTAAGTGTGCCAGCATACCCCATATGAGGGGTAAGTCGACACACTATGGGGTAAATTGGCACATTACATATAAATAACAAATTGGATGCATGTAATTAAGTTTAGATGCAGAATATCTGTGAAGCTAAATTTTATGAACATTAGGTTCAAATAACGGAAAAAAAATTTTTTCCTTACTAAGGAAAGTAAATTAATTTATATGTTTGAACCATCTCTAAAAATACAAGGTAAAAATTTCTTTAGGAAGCTAATTAATATCAACACACATGTATCACCAAAATAATATAAATCAAATATAAAATGAAAGTAGATAGGTAATAAATAGACAAATGTTAATCATATATAGATGGTACTGTGCTAATTTGCCCCATTGTCTTCGTGCCACCTTGCCCCATCCATACCACTAATCTAAACAAACGATTTTCGTATAGATTAAGAAATCTGTTATGATCTGTATCAAGAGTAAACAGTCCTTGAACCCTAAGACAGATTATGGCTAAAATGAATATCACTCATTTGTAACTAGATGCATGTGACAGCAAACAATATAATTTACTCACCAGCATCAAAATTAAACTTCACTCCAATCAAATAATGCGACCTAGTAACGTGGCTGCATGTTGGTGAGTCAGGGCCCTCGAGGTGATTAGCTGGTGTCAATAACAGCGCTGTCGACCGGTAAATAGTGAAATTACTTCAAATGTGCCAACTTATCCCTGTTCCCAACTTACCCCGGTCTTCTATACTTGGTACGCGGCTGCGGCGACGGTGGCGTGGGCGTGTCGTCAGGGTACGGATCGTCTTTCAAGGGATATACGAGGACGTGTGGGCGAGGCTGTATCCTCCGCTGCTGTTATCTGACACTGCATTTTGACAAGGATTAGGATGCCACTGTGAAATGCGAGTCTTGTTTTATTTTTGTTTTATATTTCCTATTGTTTTGTCTTATCTCTTAACCCTCTGACTGCTGATGGCACACATATATTACTCAAGCAACTTTGAGCAACTTTGCTTACAACGGGCATTAAAAGGTTCTATTAGATATTCGGTGGCAGCCTTTGTTGTGACAGTAATCTTTTAAAATCCTCATTTAAACTTATGCAAGGCTGTTATACGAAGCTGAGAAACTGTAGCAGTCAAAGGGTTAGCAAAGTCTGTATTTTTTTGTGTGTGGTGCTTTATAATCCTGTTGTCACACATTCCGTCAGTCAGTCTGTTAATCAATCATCCAGTCAGTCAGTCAGTCAGTCAATATGAACAATTTTTTTTTTTTTTTTATGTAATGCCTTATTGAGTGTGCTTGTTTGACTTCGGCTTTCTTACCATTCAAAGAGAGGATTTCCTTGACCAACAGCGTGGGAGGCAGCACCATCATCACCCAGGTTTGGAATAATGGCGAATTTAGGTGTTGTGATAGCACCGAGACAGTTACTGACTTCACCCATCCTGGTATTGTGGTGGCCAGAATTTACTCAACTCTGTTATCCTATTCTAATACTGCCTTCCTTAAGTGAACGGTTATTAATTCTTCTTGTGTTCTCAGCTCCATGTTATATTACCGCCAGGGAACGTGTTGGCTCGGTTTGTTCAGTCACTTAGACGTGATGTGATACTTTAATTTCTGTAACTAGTGACAACAGTATTGTCCTGAACATAAATGTAGTTTTTTTTATTTAGTTCACTTAATTACGTAAGGAGTGTGAAGCATTCAGTTTTTCGTATAAGTCTCTTTTTTTAAGAAAATAAATGCATAAACAGTTGAATCATTAACAAATAGTACTATAATCTATAATCTGCTTGTTTTCAACACGTAGGGACATTTGCAAGTGTAAGCTGGAATATCAGTATTTTCCCTTTTCATTTTTTTTTTCTTTCTTTTTGCGTGGATAAAAAAAATTATCAGAGTTCATGGTAGTCAGTAAGTGTCCGTTGCCATGACGACCTGCAGGCCTGAGATGATCCCGGAAAGGTCAGTCACGTCATCCCGGAAGAAGGAAACAAAATGCGAGAAATGAATAACATAAGTTTAGGGGAAAAAAAGTGGAATAATACAATTATTGAGAAAGGCAGAAATCGAAGCAGAAATCACGGAATGAAAGCAAGCAAGTCAACGAGTGGACATGAGATGATTAGAATTGACACAGTAATATTTAACGTATGAATTGATCAAACAGAAAGCAATTTGAGGGAAAGTTGATGTAAACATGCTTGAGATTGGAAGTGTAAAAGTGGCAGAGAAAAGCACACACACACACACACACACACACACACACACACACACACACACACACACACACACACACACACACACACACACACACACACACACACACACACCTCAATATTCGCGTAGGTTGAGTAAATTCGCGTTCCCGAGACTAGAGCCGCGAGTTGTTGACCCAGCATGCCTCCCTCTCTTTCTTTTTCCCTTCCCTCTCACCTTTCGCAAGTTTCTGTCCGTTTCTTCCTTTTTCGTTAAAATATTTCTTAATGCTTTTTTTTTCTTTTTTTATGTAGGAGGGGCACCAGCCAAGGGCAACAAGACTATAATAAAAAAAAGGCCACTTAGGTTCTGGTCCCTGAACAGTCAAAAATTGGTCTTCAAAAATTAAAGATAAGTGTCTTGAAACCTTTCTCTTGAAAATAGGAAGGAGAAAATACAGAAGCAGGAAGGGAGTTCCAGAGCTTACTAGAAAAAGGGATGAATGATTTAGAATACTGGTTAACTCTTTCATGCATTAGAGAGGTGGACAGAATATGGGAAAGAGAAAGAAAAGTATTATGCAGCGAAGCCGTGGGAGGAGGGGCGGGCATGCAGTTAGTAAGATCAGAAGAGATCAGAAGAGGCATGAAAATAGCGGTAGAAGATAGCAAGAGATGCAACACTGCGAGAAAGAGAGAGAGAGGTTGAAGACTGTGAATTAGAGGAGAGGAGTTCTTAAGACAAAAAAAACATCTGATTCCACCCTGTCTAAAAGAATCATATGAGTGGAATCCAGTAGGCAGTAGACACCTGCCGAAACGATAATTACTCCCAGTGAGGTCTAAAGCACTGTTCAGGGGGTGCTGTGAACTTGTCATTAAACCCAGCTGTGACCTCACTGAACGTTTCCCTTTGTGTCTCACAACACAAGGGGGTAGTCACAGCCTGCCCTCTAAAGACAACTCTCTTCCTCCACACAAAACTACAAGCACCTAATAACACACACACCCTTCACTCAAAAATTTTAAAATCATGGCGACTCCTACACCAGCCTCGGAGTCCCCATCTGGGGAGGGGACCATAAATGTCCCCAGGTCGGACTGCCTTTCCGTCGACGACCCTAAGTGTCTTGACACCCCCCTCAACTTTTTCTTCATTAACTTCTGCAACATTCGCGGTCTAAGATCTAATTTTCAATCTGTAGAACACCACCTCTCCTCTTCTAAACCTCATCTTCTTTTCCTCACTGAAACTCAGGTGTCTGAGGCAACTGACAGTAGCCCCTTTTCTGTTCCCTCCTACTTTCTCTATCTTCATTTTCGATCCAAAGCTGGGTGCTGCGTTTATGTGCGCAATGGCTTAACCTGATCTCGTGCCCACGCTCTTGAATCTTCCGAGTTTTCCACCATCTGGCTACGACTACAGAGTCATTCTCATACTAAATTTATCTGTGCTGTACACCTCTCTCCTAACTCCTCTGACTATAAGAAATTCTTTGACTACTTAATTTCCAAAGTGGAGCACATTCTGACCCTCTTCCCTTTTGCAGAGATCTCCATTCTTGGAGACTTCAATGTTCACCACCAGCTTTGGCTTTCCTCTCCCTTCACTGACCATCCTGGTGAACTAGCCTACAACTTTGCTATCCTCCATGACCTAGAGCAATTGGTGCAACACCCTACTCGTATTCCTGACCGTCTTGGAGATACGCCCAACATTCTTGACCTTTTCCTGACCTCTAATCCTTCTGCTTATGCTGTCACCCTTTCTTCTCCGTTGGGCTCCTCCGATCACAATCTCATATCTTTATCTTGTCCTATCACTCCAATCCCTCCTCAGGATCCCCCTAAGCGAAGGTGCCTCTGGCGTTTTGCCTCTGCTAGTTGGGGGGACCTGAGGAGGTATTTTGCTGATTTTCCTTAGAATGACTACTGCTTCCGTGTCAGAGACCCGTCTTTGTGTGCTGAGCGCATAACAGAGGTGATAGTGTCTGGAGTGGAGGCGTACATTCCTCACTCTTTTTCTCGTCCTAAACCTTCTAAACCTTGGTTTAACACAGCTTGTTCTCTTGCTATACATGATAGAGAGGTGGCCCACAAAAGGTACTTAAGCCTTCCATCACCAGAATCTCATGCAATTTATATTTCTGCCCGGAACCATGCCAAGTCTGTTCTCCAACTAGCCAAAAACTCCTTCATTAACAGAAAATGTCAAAACCTTTCAAGATCTAACTCCCCTCGTGATTTCTGGCATCTAGCCAAAAATATCTACAATAACTTTGCTTCTTCTTCTTTCCCTCCTCTACTTCAACCAGATGGCACCACTGCTATCACATCTATTTCTAAAGCTGAACTCTTTGCTGAAACCTTTGCTAAAAACTCTACCTTGGACGATTCTGGGCTTGTTCCTCCCTCTCCTCCACCCTCTGACTACTTCATGCCACATATTAAAATTCTTCGTAATGATGTTTTCCATGCCCTCGCTGGTCTAAACCCTCGGAAGGCTTATGGACCTGATGGGGTCCCTCCTATTGTTCTCTGAAACTGTGCCTCCGTGCTTGCTCCTTGCCTAGTCAAACTCTTTCAGCTCTGTCTGTCAACATCTACCTTTCCTTCTTGCTGGAAGTTTGCCTACATTCAACCTGTTCCTAAAAAGGGTGACCGCTCTAATTCCTCAAACTACCGTCCTATTGCTTTAATTTTCTGCTTTTCTAAAGTTTTTGAATCTATCCTCAACAGGAAGATTCTTAAACATCTATCACTTCACAACCTTCTATCTGGTCGCCAGTATGGGTTCCGTCAAGGCCGCTCTACTGGTGATCTTCTGGCTTTCCTTACTGAGTCTTGGTCATCCTCTTTTAGAGACTTTGGTGAAACTTTTGCTGTTGCCTTGGACATATCAAAAGCCTTTGATAGAGTCTGGCACAAAGCTTTGATTTCAAAACTACCCTCCTACGGTTTCTATCCTTCTCTCTGTAACTTCATCTCAAGTTTCCTTTCTGACCGTTCTATTGCTGCTTTGGTAGACGGTCACTGTTCTTCTCCTAAATCTATTAACAGTGGTGTTCCTCAGGGTTCTGTCCTGTCACCCACTCTCTTCTTATTATTCATTAATGATCTTCTAAACCAAACTTCTTGTCCTATCCACTCCTATGCTGATGATACCACCCTGCACTTTTCCACGTCTTTTCATAGACGTCCAACCCTTCAGGAGGTAAACATATCACGCAGGGAAGCCACAGAACGCCTGACTTCTGATCTTTCTAAAATTTCTGATTGGGGCAGAGCAAACTTGGTATTGTTCAATGCCTCAAAAACTCAATTCCTCCATCTATCAACTCGACACAATCTTCCAGACAACTATCCCCTCTTCTTCAATGACACTCAACTGTCCCACTCTTCTACACTGAACATCCTCGGTCTGTCCTTTACTTATAATCTGAACTGGAAACTTCACATCTCATCTCTAGCTAAAACAGCTTCTATGAAGTTAGGTGTTCTGAGACGTCTCCGCCAGTTTTTCTCACAACCCCAGCTGCTAACTCTGTACAAAGGCCTTATCCGTCCATGTATGGAGTATGCTTCACATGTCTGGTGGGGTTCCACTCATACTGCTCTTCTAGACAGGGTGGAATCAAAAGCATTTCGTTTCTTCAACTCCTCTCCTCTAACTGACTGTCTTCAGCCCCTCTCTCACCGCCACAATGTTGCATATCTAGCTGTCTTCTACCGCCATTTTCATGCCAACTGCTCTTTTGATCTTGCTAACTGCATGCCTCCCCTCCTTCCGCGGCCTCGCTGCACAAGACTTTCTTCTTTCTCTCACCCCTATTCTGTCCACCTCTCTAACGCAAGAGTTAACCAGTATTCTCAATCATTCATCCCTTTCTATGGTAAACTCTGGAACTCCCTGCCTTCTTCTGTATTTCCACCTTCCTATGACTTGAATTCCTTCAAAAGGGAGGTTTCAAGACACTTATCCACCAATTTTTGACCACTGCTTTGACCCTTTTATGGGACTGGCATTTCAGTGGGCATTTTTTTTATTAGATTTTTGTTGCCCTTGGCCAGTATCCTTCCTACATAAAAAAAAAAAAATACATGTGAAGCATACTCCATACATAGGATAAGGCCCCTGTACAGAGTGAGCTGCTGGTAAGGGGGTTAGGAGGAGAAAAAAAAAAAACTGGCGGAAACGACTCAGAACGCCTAATTTCATAGAACCTGTTTTTAGCTAGAGATGAGATGTGAAGTTTCCAGTTAAGATTATAAGTAAAGTATAGACTGAGGACGTTCAGTGTAGAAAAGGGGGACAGTTGGATGTTTCTGAAGAGGAGGAAATAGTTATCTGGAAGGTTGTGTCGAGTTGATAGATGGAGAGATTAAGATTTTGAAGAATTGAACAATACTAAGTTTGCCCTGCCTCAATCGAAAATTTTAAAAATCAAAATTAACGCGTTCAGAGGCTTCCCTGCATGAACTGTTTACTTCCTTAATGGTTAGACATCTGCGAAAAGACGTGGATAAGTGCAAGGTGGTATCATCAGCGTAGGAGTGGATAGGACAAGAAGTTTGGTTTAGAAGATCATTAATGAATAATAGGAAGAGAGTGGGTGACAAGACAGAACCCTGAGAAACACTACTGTAACAGATTTAGAAGAACAGTGACCGTCTACCACAGCAGCAATAGAACGCTCAGAAAGGACACTTGAGATGAAGTTACAGAGAAAAGGATAGAAATTAAAGGACGGTAGTTTGGAAATCAAAGCTTTGTGCCAGACTCTATCAAAAGCTTTTGATATGTCTTAAGCCAGCAGCAAAAGTTTCACCAAAATCCCTAAATCACGATGACCAAGACTCAGCAAGGAAAGTCAGAAGAAAGAACGGCCTTGACGGCACCCATACTGGTGATCAGATAGAAGGTTCAGAAGTGATAGATGTTTAAGTATCTTCCTGTTGAAGAGAGATTGAAAAAAATTTAGAGAGGTATGAAATTAAAGGAACAGGACAGTAGTTTGAGGGATAAGAACGGTCATCCTTTTAAGGAACAGACTGAATATAGGCAAACTTCCAGCAAGAAAGAAAGGTAGGTGCTGACAGACAGAGTTGAAAAAGTTTGACTAGGCAAGATGCAAGATACGCCTTCCGAGGGTTAAGGCCAGCTAGGGCATAGAAAACATCATTGCGAAGGATTTTAAGTAGTAGCATGAAGTAGTCAGACGGTGGAAGAGAAGGAGGTACAAGCCCTAAATCATTCAAGGTAGGGTTTTTTAGCAAAGGTTTGGGCAAAGAGTTCAGCTTCAGAAATAGATGAGATGGCAGTGGTGCCACCAGGTTGAAATAGAGGAGGGAAAGAAGAAGAAGCAAAGTTATTAGTTTTCTAGCTAGGTACCAGAAGTCACGAGGGGAGTTAGACCTTGAAAGATTTTAGCACTTTCTCTTAATGAAGAAATTTTTGGCTTGTTGGAGAACACACTTGGCATGATTCCCGGCAGAAATATAAAGTGCATGAGATTCATTTTTTTAAATTCTTATTTACATTACGTTTTCCTCTTATTCAATTTTCATTTATTTTCTTATATGTATTTTTTTCTTATTCTATTACATTATTATTATTTTTTTTATCTATTCTAATGAATTTATTTTCTCTCTAATTTTATTGTTGCGCACTGAATGTGAGGGCGCGTGCTGCAGGGCCTTAGCGTGCCGGATCGCATTTTTCCTATGGCAGTACACGCGCTCCTCTGTACTAGTCACTGGATATTCTCAGAAATACTTTCATTGTGATTGCCACACTAAGATACCTAGACCTATATGACTAAGCCTAACCTAACCTAAACCTAACCTAACCTAGCTAAGCCTAAACCATTCTAGCGTGTTTTAATTCCCAGGTCCTTGTAATGACGGGGTGCAATAGTTAGTGCTCCTCACTGCTTTCCTTTCTTGGGCTGCCGCTGCCGCTCCCGCTGGCCTGCAGCCTGCACACAGGCCATGATACAGTCTGCGACAACGGCTGCATCATTGTGTGGCCCCTTAATGCTCACACTGGTGGTCCGAGTGTCGCTGGG
>NC_087192.1:13522989-13567989 GCF_035594125.1 Scylla paramamosain
CCCCAGCGACACTCGGACCGCCAGTGTAAGCATTAAGGGACCACGCAATGAGGCAGCCGTTGTCGCAGACTGTATCATGGCCTGTGTGCAGGCTGCAGGCCAGCGGGAGCGGCAGCGGCAGCCCAAGAAGGGAAAGCAGTGAAGAGCACTAACTACTGCACCCCGTCATTACAAGGACCTGGGAATTTTAACACGCTAGACTGGTTTAGGCTTAGCTAGGTTAGGTTAGGTTTAGGTTGGGTTAGGCTTAGTCATATATGTCAAGGTATCTTTGTGTGGCAATCACAAATGAAAGTATTGAAAGTATTTCGGAGAATATCCAGTGACTAGATTCGAAGCTACAGGCGGCCGTCATATAGTGCCATAGGAAAAATGCTACTCGGCTCGCTAAGGACCTGCAGCACGCGCCCTCACATTCAGTGCACAGCAATAAAATTTGATAGAAAATAAATTAATTATAATAGATAAAATGAAAAAAAAATAATGTAATAGAATGAATAAGAAAAAAGTACATATAACAAATAAATGAAAACTGAATAAGAGGAAAACGTAATGTAAATAAAAATAAAAAAAATATTACATAAAATGAAAATGCAAATGAATAATAGGATATTATTGAATAAATATAGATAAATATAGTAAGTAAAATAATATAATCTAAATAAAAAAAGAATGTAAGTAAATTAAGTTAGTGAAATAAATCAATTAACAAATAAAAGACTTTCCCATCAAGGGAAAGCAGTGAGGAGGCAGCGCCCTTACTACTGCACCCCGTCATTACAAGGACCTGGCAATTACAGCATGCTAGACTTTTTTAGGCTTAGCTAGGTTAGGTTAGGTCAGATTGGTTAGGATTAGTCATATATGTTAGATAGGCAGGAAATTAAAACAATAGGACGTTAGTTTAAGGGATTAGAACGTCACCCTTTTTAAAACCATGTTGAATGTAGGGAAGCCTCGAAGAAGCTTCCAGCAAGAAGGGAAAGTAGATGTTGACAGACGGAGGTGAAAGAGTTTGACTAGGCAAGGCAAGGTGCAAGCACTGAGGCAAGGCAAGGTGCAAGCACTGAGGCGCAGTTTCGGAGAACAATAGGACGGACCCTATCAGGTCCATGAGCCTTCTGAGGGTTTAGGATAGCGAGGGCATTTAAAACATCATTGCGAAGAGTTTTAATAGGTAGCATGAAGTAGTCAGAGGATGGAGGAAAGGGAGGAACAAACCCTGAATCGTCCAAATTTTTAGTAAAGCTTTGAGCGAAAAGTTCAGCTTTAGAGATAGATGTGATGGCTGTAGTTCTATCAGGCTGAAGTAAAGGAGAGAAAGAAGAAGCAAAGTTATTGGAGATGTGTTTGGCTAGGTGCAAGAAGTCACGAGGGGAGTTAGATCTTGAAAGATTTTGACACTTTCTGTTAATGAAGGTGTTTTTGGCTAGTTGGACAACAGTCTTGGCATGGTTCCGTGCAGAAATATAAAGCGCATGAGATTCTGGTGATGGAAGGCTCAAGTACCTTTTGTGCGCCACCTCTCTATCATGTGTGGGACGATAACAGGATGTGTTAAACCAGGGTTTTAAAGTTTAGGTCGAGAAAAAGAGTGAGGAATGTACGCCTCCATGCTAGAGCACTCGGCACACAGAGACGGGTCTCTGACAGGGAAGCAGTAGTTATTCAAGGAAAATCGGCAAAACAACATCCTCAGGTCCCCCAACTAGCATAGGCAAAACGCCAGATGCACCTCTGCTCAAGAGGATCCTGAGGAGGGACTGGAGCGATAGGACAAGATACAGATACGAGACTGTGATCGGAGGAGCCCAACGGAGAAGATAACAGAGAAGGAGATGGTGACAGCATAAGCATAGTTATTACAGGTTATAAAAAGTTCAAGAATGTTGGGCTGTCTCCCAGACGGTCAGGAATACGAGTAGGGTGTTGCACCAATTACTCTTGGTCGTGGAGGATACCAAAATCAGGATGGTCAGTGAAGGGAGAGGAAAGGCAAAGAATAAGAATTTCTTATAGTTAGAACAGTTAGGTGAGAGGAATACAGCACAGATAAATTTAATTTGAGAGTGACTCTGTAGTTGTAGCCAGACTCAAGACTAAGTCGTTGCGCACATAGATGCAAAATCCAGCTTTGGATTGAAAAAGAGGATAAAGAAAATAGGAGGGAACTGAAAAGGGGCTACTGTCAGTTGCTTCAGACACCTGTGTTTCAGTGAAGAAAAGAAGATGAGGTTTAGTAGAGGAGAGGTAGTTTTCAACAGATTGAAAATTAGATCTTAGACCGCGAATATTGCAGTTAATGATGTTATTGAAGTTATTGAAGTTATTGAAGTTAATGAAGAAAAAGTTGAGAGGGGTGTCAAGACACTTAGGATCGGTATCAGAAGAGCAGTCCTACCTGGGGACATTTGTGGTCCCCTCACCAGATTGGGAATGCGAGGCTGGTGTAGGAGT
This sequence comes from Scylla paramamosain, assembly GCF_035594125.1. Classification (NCBI taxonomy): domain Eukaryota; kingdom Metazoa; phylum Arthropoda; class Malacostraca; order Decapoda; family Portunidae; genus Scylla; species Scylla paramamosain. The sequence goes on from NC_087192.1 coordinate 13,525,447, forward strand.
CGCCATGATAATTTTGAATTTTGAGTGAAGAGTGTGTTTGTAATTCGATGCTTGTAGTTTTGTGCGAACTATAACGAACAGAAAACTTGAATAAAACCTCAAACTTGGAATATAATTATTTTTTCTTTTATTATGTGGAGCAGTTAATGAAGAGAAATTGAATTAAATGAAAAAAAAAAGTTAAAAAATTGAATAACACTTTCGGTTAAACAGAAAAAAAAAAAAACATCATGAAAAGTGTTTCATATTTTTTTTTCTTTCAAATATAACGATCGTTTTGGAAACATGAAGTCATGATGTACGAGTATACTTGTAATGATAGTAAGACAACAACGTACAGCACTTCCGTTGTGTTTAGAACTTTTTCCCAATCTTAATTTTCTTCTTTCTGTCACCCCTATTCTGTCCATCTCTCTAATGCAAGAGTTAACCAGTATTCTCAGTTATTCATCCCTTTCTTTGATAAACTCTGAAACTCTCTGCCTACTTCTGTATTTCCACCTTCTTATGACTTGAACTCCTTCAAGAGGGAGATTTCAAGACACTTATCCTTCAATTTTTTGACCACAGCTTTGTACCCTATTCGAGAACTGGCATTTCAGAGTGTCTTTTTTTTCTATTAGATTTTTGTTGGCCTTGGCAACATAACACAAAAAAAGATGAACAGATATTACATACAATGGACACCAAATAGCTATACAATAAAAATGTGCCGTTAAAAAGAAAAACCTAGGTAATCACCTCTTTCGTTAACTATCATCACAGTGATGATACACTCCCCACCCCACAATGCTTGTATCACTGATCCTCTACAGGTAGGAAGACAGCCAAACGATGAACAGATCTTCTAACCTTTACATCACTTGAACCTCCATACTTTGATCCTGACTGCTGATTCTTGTACCTAACAACTGCATCTATTATCAACCCATCACGTCCAGTCTGAGTTGCGTCAACTTGTGCCAAATCACCAGTCTTTACATTTCTTTTAGCAGTTTGCCATTTTTGCTGTACTACAAGACTAGGGAAGAAGTCTCGTTGCCACTTCCTCCAAAATTCTGTTACCATATTACTTAGGAAATTGATTCTTTTGTTAGTATCCCTTTCTAACCACACACCTACTGACGCATGGTTAGATGCTTGACCCAATAGAAGTTCATTTTGACATAGATAACTTCCAGCGTTCACATCTGATCCTGGTTTAAGTCTTATTTGAACGCTCACTAAGTAGATTGGCTACCTCAAACAGCACAGTCTTTTACTCCAGCAAATGATAGCTTGTTTTCCACTATCGACGCATTCAAAGCTCTCTTTGCACTCTTGATCAAAGCCTCACTTATTGTTGCTCTGGTACCAGGAATATTCAGCTTGTCGTAATAACCTTTATTTCGACATGCAGATAATATTGTAGTAAACATACGTGTATAACAAAAATCAACAAAGTTACAATAACCAGACTAGTTCTTTCATAATCAACTGAAATGCCAGTCCCATAAAAGAGTCAAAGCAGTGGTCAAAAATTGGTGGATAAGTGTCTTGAAACCTCCCTCTTGAAGGAATTCAAGTCATAGGAAGGTGGAAATACAGAAGAAGGCAGGGAGTTCCAGAGTTTACCAGAGAAAGGGATGAATGATGGAGAATACTGGTTAACTCTTGCATTAGAGAGGTGGACAGAATAGGGGTGAGAGAAAGAAGAAAGTCTTGTGCAGCGAGGCCGCGGAAGGAGGGGAGGCATGCAGTTAGCAAGATCAGAAGAGCAGTTGGCATGAAAATAGCGGTAGAAGGTAGCTAGATATGCAACATTGCGGCGGTGAGAGAGGGGCTGAACACAGTCAGTTAGAGGAGAAGAGTTGATGAGACGAAAAGCTTTTGATTCCACCCTGTCTAGAAGAGCAGTATGAGTGGAACCCCCCCACCAGACATGTGAAGCATACTCCATACATGGACAGATAAGGCCCTTGTACAGAGTTAGCAGCTGGGGGGGTGAGAAAAACTGGCGGAGACGTCTCAGAACACCTAACTTCATAGAAGCTGTTTTAGCTAGAGATGAGATGTGAAGTTTCCAGTTCAGATTATAAGTAAAGGACAGACCGAGGATGTTCAGTGTAGAAGAGGGGGACAGTTGAGTGTCATTGAAGAAGAGGGGATAGTTGTCTAGAAGATTGTGTCGAGTTGATAGATGGAGGAATTGAGTTTTTGAGGCATTGAACAATACCAAGTTTGCTCTGCCCCAATCAGAAATTTTAGAAAGATCAGAAGTCAGGCGTTCTGTGGCTTCCCTGCGTGATATGTTTACCTCCTGAAGGGTTGGACGTCTATGAAAAGACGTGGAAAAGTGCAGGGTGGTATCATCAGCATAGGAGTGGATAGGACAAGAAGTTTGGTTTAGAAGATCATTAATGAATAATAAGAAGAGAGTGGGTGACAGGGCAGAACCCTGAGGAACACCACTGTTAATAGATTTAGCAGAAGAACAGTGACCGTCTACCACAGCAGCAATAGAACGGTCAGAAAGGAAACTTGAGATGAAGTTACAGAGAGAAGGATAGAAACCGTAGGAGGGTAGTTTTGAAATCAAAGCTTTGTGCCAGACTCTATCAAAGGCTTTTGATATGTCCAAGGCAACAGCAAAAGTTTCACCAAAGTCTCTAAAAGAGGATGACCAAGACTCAGTAAGGAAAGCTAGAAGATCACCAGTAGAGCGGCCTTGACGGAACCCATACTGGCGATCAGATAGAAGGTTGTGAAGTGATAGATGTTTAAGAATCTTCCTGTTGAGGATAGATTCAAAAACTTTAGATAAGCAGGAAATTAAAGCAATAGGACGGTAGTCTGAGGGATTAGAGCGGTCACCCTTTTTAGGAACAGGTTGAATGTAGGCAAACTTCCAGCAAGAAGGAAAGGTAGATGTTGACAGACAGAGCTGAAAGAGTTTGACTAGGCAAGGAGCAAGCACGGAGGCACAGTTTCGGAGAACAATAGGAGGGACCCCATCAGGTCCATAAGCCTTCCGAGGGTTTAGGCCAGCGAGGGCATGGAAAACATCATTACGAAGAATTTTAATACGTGGCATGAAGTAGTCAGAGGGTGGAGGAGAGGGAGGAACAAGCCCAGAATCGTCCAAGATAGAGTTTTTAGCAAAGGTTTCAGCAAAGAGTTCAGCTTTAGAAATAGATGTGATAGCAGTGGTGCCATCTGGTTGAAGTAGAGGAGGGAAAGAAGAAGAAGCAAAGTTGTTGGAGATATTTTTGGCTAGATGCCAGAAATCACGAGGGGAGTTAGATCTTGAAAGGTTTTGACATTTTCTGTTAATGAAGGAGTTTTTGGCTAGTTGGAGAACAGACTTGGCATGGTTCCAGGCAGAAATATAAAGTGCATGAGATTCTGGTGATGGAAGGCTTAAGTACCTTTTGTGGGCCACCTTTCTATCATGTATAGCACGAGAACAAGCTGTGTTAAACCACGGTTTAGAAGGTTTAGGACGAGAAAAAGAGCGAGGAATGTACGCCTCCATGCCAGACACTATCACCTCTGTTATGCGCTCAGCACACAAAGACGGGTCTCTGACACGGAAGCAGTAGTCATTCCAAGGAAAATCAGCAAAATACCTCCTCAGGTCCCCCCAACTAGCAGAGGCAAAACGCCAGAGGCACCTTCGCTTAGGGGGATCCTGAGGAGGGATTGGAGTGATAGGACAAGATAAAGATATGAGATTGTGATCGGAGGAGCCCAACGGAGAAGAAAGGGTGACAGCATAAGCAGAAGGATTAGAGGTCAGGAAAAGGTCAAGAATGTTGGGTGTATCTCCAAGACGGTCAGGAATACGAGTAGGGTGTTGCACCAATTGCTCTAGGTCATGGAGGATAGCAAAGTTGTAGGCTAGTTCACCAGGATGGTCAGTGAAGGGAGAGGAAAGCCAAAGCTGGTGGTGAACATTGAAGTCTCCAAGAATGGAGATCTCTGCAAAAGGGAAGAGGGTCAGAATGTGCTCCACTTTGGAAGTTAAGTAGTCAAAGAATTTCTTATAGTCAGAGGAGTTAGGAGAGAGGTATACAACACAGACAAATTTAGTATGAGAATGACTTTGTAGTCGTAGCCAGATGGTGGAAAACTCGGAAGATTCAAGAGCGTGGGCACGAGAGCAGGTTAAGTCATTGCACACATAAACGCAGCATCCAGCTTTGGATCGAAAATGAGGATAGAGAAAGTAGGAGGGAACAGAAAAGGGGCTACTGTCAGTTGCCTCAGACACCTGAGTTTCAGTGAGGAAAAGAAGATGAGGTTTAGAAGAGGAGAGGTGGTGTTCTACAGATTGAAAATTAGATCTTAGACCGCGAATGTTGCAGAAGTTAATGAAGAAAAAGTTGAGGGAGGTGTCAAGACACTTAGGGTCGTCGACGGAAAGGCAGTCCGACCTGGGGACATTTATGGTCCCCTCCCCAGATGGGGACTCCGAGGCTGGTGTAGGAGTCGCCATGATTTTAAAATTTTTGAGTGAAGGGTGTGTGTGTGTTATTAGGTGCTTGTAGTTTTATGTGAAGGAAGAGAGTTGTCTTTAGAGGGCAGGCTGTGACTACCCCCTTGTGTTGTGAGACACAAAGGGAAACGTTCAGTGAGGTCGCAGCTGGGTTTAATGATAAGTTCACAACACCCCCTGAACAGTGCTTTAGACCTCACTGGGAGTAATTATCGTTTCGGCAGGTGTCTACTGCCTCCTTCTATATATATATATATATATATATATATATATATATATATATATATATATATATATATATATATATATATATATATATATATATATATATATATATATATATATATATATATATATATATATATATATATATATATATATATATATATATATATATATATATATATATATATATATATATATATATATATATATATATATATATATATATATATATATATATATATATATATATATATATATATATATATATATATATATATATATATATATATATATATATATATATATATATATATATATATATATATATATATATATATATATATATATATATATATATATATATATATATATATATATATTTTTTTTTTTTTTTTTTTTTTTTTTTTTTTCTTTTTTTTTTCTTTTTTGCGTTTTAGTGCCTTAAACGCTCGTAAACACCAAATAGACACGTTTCAGGTAATTTCGTCTCGTTTCCTCATATACTCGTAGAGTGCTTCCTATGTATTTAGGCGTTCTGTTAACTCACAAGGTCAATCAAAACAGTCAAAACACATGTTTTTTAATGTTGTTATATTTCTCCAGAAAAACTGATTTACATGCATTTTAGCTTCTTTTTTTTTTTCTTTTTTACGTATGAACCTCAAAATCGTTTAAAACCAAGAATGCAAACCGGGAAACCAGGAACGCAAGAAACTAAAAAAGCACTTAAAATTTGTATTCTTGATAATGTTTTCTTTTTACGATATAGGGTGCTTTACATGCATGCATTTCAGCGTTTTGTTACCTGACAACCCCAAAAACACTCATATTACACGTTTTTATACGTGCAATATGAGTGTAATATTGTTATAGTTCTGATTGTTCTTATAGGGTGCTTTGCATTCATTTCGGGGTTTTGGTCCCAAACATGGTGGTAATCATTGATATGACACTTGTTTGGTAAGATTCTTCTGTTTCTCCATATATATATTCACGTGCTTTAACGTTTTTTGTTAATATCTTTTCGTTCCCCTATTCGTTTCTTTACATGCATTTTGTTATCTGAACAAAACCATAAAAAACGTTTTCAAAAATGTTAATTCCTTTTCCATGTACATTCTTTTATGTGCTTTTTAGCGTTTTATTTATTTTTTATTTTTATTTTTATTTTTATTTATCTATTTGTTTTTTTGTTTTTTTTGCCTAATACGCTCATAAACACCTAAATGACACGTTTCTGGTATTATAGTCTCGTTTTCTAGTACAGTTTGCTTTTTCGTTTATTTTGACGTTTTGATACCTAACAAGATCAAAACACCCAAAACACACGTTTTTGTTAATGTTGCTATGTTTTTGCAGAAAGTGTGTTTTGTATGTGTTTAAGGGTTCTTATAGTAGAAAAAGCTCAAAAAAAAAAATTTGAAAAAGATACTAATTTGATAAAGTTGTTTAGTTTTCCAATATAGTGTATTCCTTATGCTTTTTTTAGCCGTTTGGTAGGTAAGAAGTTGAACAACATTTAAGAATACACGTTTTGGTAATGATGTTTTCCCATAAAGCGTGCTTTGCATACTCTTTACCTAGAATTTTGGTACCTAACGAGCTAATATAGACTCATAAAGTAAGTTTTAACAATGTTGTTCTCATAATACACGTTTCTTTTCATATAATTTTGTTTCCCATATTGTGTACTTTGCATGCATTCTTCACGTTTTGGTACCGAACAACCTCAAAATCTCTAAAAAGACACGTTTTCGATAATGTTAATTTGCTTTCCCATATCGTGTTTTTTTTTTCCATTCTTTTCAGCGTTTTTGTTTCTAATACGCTTTAATGCAACCAAATGATACATTTCTCATAATATTGTCTCGTTATTCTCTATCGAGTGATTTGCATGCATTTTGACGTTTTGATACATAACAAGCTCAAAAACCCTCAAACACGTTTTTGGTAATGTTATTCTTTTCTCCAGAAAGAAAAAATATATATCTCCGTTTTAGTGTATTTATACGAAAGAAGTTCAGAAACACTGAACGGTAACGATTCTGATGAAGTTCTTTTGTTTTCCTAAATAGCGTGTTATCCATGTCATGGTACGTAAAAAGCTGAAAATCACTCAAAACACACGTTTTTGGTAATATTGTTTTCTTTTCCAATGTAGGGTGCCTTCCATGCACTTTTCCAATGTAGGGTGCCTTCCATGCACTTTTGCGTTTTGGTACCAGAAGAACCAAAAAAAAAAAAAAACAACACGTTTTTTTAGCATTGTTGTTCTGATTCTTCTAATATGGTGCTTTGTACATATTTTGTCGTTTTAGTACCTAACTTGGTTATAATCACTCATAATACACGTTTTTGGTATTGTCTTTCTGTTTCTTCTTCTAGAATGCTATTTATGAATTTTAGCTTTCTGATACCTAAAAAGATAAAAACAATCATAATACTTGTTTCTATAAATATCTTATCGTTTCCCATATTCTAATATGCATGTATTTATGTACGTAAGAATCTGGAAAGTACTCAAAAGACACATTTTTATTAATATTATTTTTTTTTCTCACATCAGGTGCTTTACATTCACTTTATCGTTTTGGTACCTAATAAGCCCAAATACATTCATGATACACGTTTTTAGCATTGTTGTTCTGAATCTTCTTATTGAGTGCTTCATATGCATTTTGGCGTTTTCTCCCTAAGATGGTGGTAATTACTTATGACTCACTTTTTTTTTTAGTAATGTCGTTCTGTTTCTCCATATAGAAAGCTATTTATGTGTTTTAGCATTTTGTTACCAATAAAGCTGAAAAACACTAGCTACACGTTTTTTTTTTTTTTTTCTTTGCAGGCATTTCTAGTGTTTTGGTACCTCACAAAATGAAAGAGACCAAAGAATACACGTTGTTCATAATGTTGTTTCGTCATAGAGGGTGTTTTCCATGTGTTTTTGCCTTTTTTTACGTAAAAAAGCAAAAAAACACACATGCTTTTTTATAATCAAAACACACGTGATTTTTAATGTTATGCTTTTTTTTTTCCAAAATTGTGTCTTGTATGCGTTTTAGCGTTTCTTATACATAAGAAACTAAAAAAAAGAAAGAAAAGATAAGGTTTTGATGAAGTTCTTTAAATTTTCTATATATAACGTGTTTTCCATGTTTTCTAATGTTTTGGTACGTAAGAAGATGAAAAGCACTCAGTAGACTTGTTCTGGTACCTGACAAGCCCAAAAGCACTCATATTGGACGTTTTTATCATTGTTGTTCTTATTCTTCTCATAAGGTGGTTTGCTTGCCTTTTTAGGTTTTCGTCCTTAACATGGTGATAATGACTCATAATACACGTTTTAGGTAATGTCGTTCTGTTTTTCATATCGAGTGCTACTGATGTAATTTAGCGTTTTGGAACCTAAAAAGCTGAAAAAAACACTTAAAATTTACGTTTCTATTAATATCTTTTTGTGTCCCATATTGGGTAGTTTGCATGCATTTTTACCGTTTTTGTACGTAACAAGCTCAAAAACAGTCAAAAGACACTTTTTTTTGGCGTTTTGGTCGTTAACATGACAGCAATGATTCATAATAAACGTTTTTGGTAATGTTGTTCTGTTTATTTATATTAAAGCATGTGTTTTAGCGTTTTGGTACCAAAGAAGGTGAAAAACACTCATGTTACACATTTCTGTTAATATCGTTTCGTTTCCCATAATGGATGATTTGCATATATTTTTTTAGGGGTTTGGTACGAAACAAGCCTAAAGACAATAATAACACACTTTTTTTTTTTATAATATTGTTCTGTTTCTCCGTAAAAAGTGTTTTCCACGTGTTCTTGCATTTTTTGTACCTAAAGAAGCTAAAAAATATCCATATAGGTGGACTACATGCACTTTAGCGTTTTGGTACCTGACATGCCCAAAAAACACTCATAAACCCCATAAAACCCATAAAAGAGTCCAAAGTGGTAGTCAAAAAACCCATAAAAGAGTCCAAAGCGGTAGTCAGAAATTGAAGGATAAGTGTCTTGAAACCTCCCTCTTGAAGGAATTCAAGTCATAGGAAGATGGAAAATACTGAAGCAGGCAGGGAGTTCAAGAGTTTACCAGAGGGATGAGTGATTGAGAATACTGGTTAACTCTTGCATTAGAGAAGAGGACAAAATAGGGGCGAGAGAAAGAAGAAAGTCTTGTGCAGCGAGGCCGCGGGAGGAAGGGAGGCATGCAGTTAGCAAGATCAGAAGAGTAGTTAGCATGAAAATAGCGGTAGAAGACAACTAGAGATGAGAGAGGCTGAAGACAGTCAATTAGAGGAGAGGAGTTGATGAGACATAAAGCTTTTGATTCCACCCTGTCTAGAAGAGCGGTATGAGTGGAACTCCCCCAGACATGTAAAGCATACTCTATGCATGGACGGATAAGGAAGGCCCTTTTACAGAGTTAGCAGCTATGGGATGAGAAAAAAATAAAAAATAAAAAGATATTAACAGAAATGTGTATTATGAGTGTTTTTCATCTTCATGAAAATGAACAACACTCTATTTAGAGAAACAGAACGACGTAACCTAAAACGTGTATTATGAGTGATTACCACCATGTTACAGACCAAAAATCTATAAAGGATACACAATGCACACTATAAGAAAAAATAGAATATATATATATATATATATATATATATATATATATATATATATATATATATATATATATATATATATATATATATATATATATATATATATATATATATATATATATATATATATATATATATATATATATATATATATATATATATATATATATATATATATATATATATATATATATATATATATATAATCATATTAGGTACTTTGTAGGTATATTTACGGTTATTGTACATAAGATGAAAATACCCAAAATACACGTTTTCAATAATGTTTTTTTTTTTCCCCCATATATGGTGTTTTCCATGGTTTAAGCATTTAGTGCCTAATAAGCTCATAAGCCACGTTTCTGGTGGTAACGTTTCATTGCCCCATATGAGATGCTTTCCTTGCTCTTTGGCGTTTTGATATCTAAAAGGCTCAAAAACACTCAAAACACACATTTTTGGTAATTTTCTTCTGTTTCTTCAGAAATCGTGTTTTTGTATGCGTTTTGTCGTTTTTGAACAAAACAAGCTCAAAAAACACTCAAAAGACACGATCTTGATCAAGTTGTTTTATTTTGCAATATAGCGTATTTCCCATGTTTTTCGGCATGGTACGTCAGAAGATGAAAAACACTTCAAATACCTACACGTTTTTTTTAATATTGTTTTCTTTTCCCATAAAGAGTTCTTTGCATCACTTTAGCGTTTGGTAGCTAACAAGCTCAAAAACACTATTTTTACACGTTTTTATCATTGTTCTGATTCTTTTTCATAGGGTGCTTTGTATGCATTTTGGCGTTTTGGTCCCTAGGATGGTGGTAATAGCTCATAACACATGTTTTTGATAATGTTGTGCTGCTCACCTATATAAAATGTTATTGATGTGTTTTAACGTTTTGGTAGCTAAGAAGGTAAAACACACACTACACTTTTCTGTTAATATCTTTTTAATATCATAATGGGTACTTTGCATGCATTTTTAGCGTTTGGTACCTAACAAGCTAAAATACACTCAAAGTACACTTCTTTCATAATATTCCCCTATTTCTTTTCGTAAAGGGTGTTCTGCATGTGTTTTTTTGCGTTATGGCACGTAAAGAAGCTCAAAAAAACTCAAATGACACTTTTTCGATAATATTGTTTTGTTTTAACCATATAGGGTGCTTTCCATGTTTTTGTGTTTTTTTTTATAGTGTATTCATGCTAATACGCTAATGGACACCAAAATCACATATTTCTGGCAATGCCGTCTCTCTACCCTATATAGATTGCTTTGCATGCTTTTTGAGGTTTTGGTACCTAACAATCTCAAAAAAACACACACACGTTTTTCTTGATATTTTTCTGTTCCTTCTCGAAGGGTGTTTTATGTGCGTTTTTTTTATTATTTTTGTGCGTAAGATAAAAAGCACAGACGCGATTTTCTTAAAGATATTTTGTTTTCCAATGTAACATGTTTTTCGTGCCTTTGTCTTTTTATTTATTTTTTTTTGTAGCGTTTTTGATACTTAAGAAGTTGAAAACACTCATAATACATATCTTTGGTAATATTGTTTTCTTTTCCGATGATAGGTACCTTGCTTGCTCTTTAGCGTTTTGTTACCCCAAAAAAAGTAAAAAAAAAAAAAAAACAATCACATAACACTTTTTTAGCATTGTTGTTCTGATTTTTCTTTTAGGGTGCTTTGTATGCATTGTGGTGTTTTGGTACCTGACAAGACCCCCCAAAAAAACTCATATTACACGTTTTTAACACTGTTGTTTTGCTTCTTCTTATAGGATGTTTTGCATGCATTTTAGCGTTTGATCCGTAACATTAGGGTAATCGTTCATAATACACGTTTTTAGTAATGTAGTTCTCTTTCTCGATAAAGAGTGATATTCTTGTGTTTTAGAAACTGAGAAGCACTCATAATATACGATTCTGCTAATATCGGTTCCTTTCCCATATTGTATAGTTTGTATACATTTTTAGGGATTTGGTACCTAATAAGCGTTTTGAGGGCTTTTCTGCCTAATACGCTTCATATGACTGGTAATATCGTCTCGTAATATCGTCTTGTTTCCCCATATAAGGTGCTTTACATGCATTTCGGCGTTTTGTTACCTATCAAGCGCAAATACACTTAATACACGTTTTTGATGATGTTTTCTTTCTCCTGAAAGAGTGTTTTCTATGCGTTTTACGTATTTTGTACGGGCGAAGATCAAAAACACTCAAACGATACGATTTTTTATAAAGTTATTTTGTTTTGCAATAAAATGTGTTTTCCATGTTTATTAACGTTTTGCTACGTAAGGAGCTGAAAACGCTCAAAAGACACATTGTACCAAAAAGCTCAAAAACACTCATATTTCAAGTTTTTTTTTTTTAGCGAAGATTGTCTGATTCTTCTCATATTGTGATTTGTATGCATTTTTGAGTTTTTGGTCTTTGATCAAATATGTTTTTTTTTTTTTTTTATCCATTTAAGGAAATGTTCATGGATATCCAAGAAGCTAAAATAAAATCACACTCATATTACACTTTTCTGTTAATCTCGTTTCGTTTCTAATAATGGTACTTTGCATACATTTTTTTTTTCTCCTTAAATGGTGTTTTGCATTTTTTTCTTTTTATCGATTTGGAACGTAAAGAAACAAAAAAAAAAAAAAACACTCAAAGGGAACGTTTTTGATGAAGTTTTGTTTTCCCATACAGGGTGTTTTCCAGCATTTTCAGCGTTTTAATGCCTAAGAAACTTATAAACACCCAAATGACATTTTCTTGGTAATGTCGTTTCGTTACCTCATATTGATTGCTTTCCATGCATTTTGGTGCCTAACAAGCGCAAAATCACTCAAAACACACGTTTTTGTTAAAGTTGTTCTGTTTCTACAGAAAGGGTGTTTTTAAAATTATGCGTTTTAGCGTTTTTATACGTAAGAAGGTCAAAATCACACAAAAGACATGACTTTGATGAAGTTCTTTTGTCCTCTCATATAGCGTGTTATCCATACTTTTTGTACGTTTTGGTAAGTAAGCATCTGAAAAGCACTCAGACATATTTTTTGGTAATATTTTTTTTTTTCTCGTATAGGATGCACATTAGCGTTTTGGCATCTGACAGCAAAAAAACATTTATATTACACGTTTTTAGCATTGTAATTCTGATTCTTCTTATAAAGTGCTTTGTATGCATTTAGGCGTTTTGGTCACTAACAAGGTGGTGATCACTCGTAATAAACGTTTTTGGCAATGTCGTTCTGTTTTCTCCATATAAAGTTTTATTTATTTGTTTTAACATTTTTGGTATCTATGAAGCTCAAAAACACTCATAATATAGATTTATGTTAATAACTTTTCGTTTTCCATATACTGTCCATGCATTTCTACCGTTTTGGTACCTAACAATCTATAAAACCCTCAAAATGCACGTTTTTGATAATGATATTTTATTTCTCAATATAATGTTTTTTTTTAGGCTTTTTTTTATGATTTTGGTGCCTAATACGCTTATAAACACCTAAATGACACCTTCCTGATGATGTAGTCTTGATACCCAGTATATAGTGCTTTGTATACATTTTGACGTTTTGATTCCTAACAAGCTCAAAAACACTCAAAACACGTTTTTGGTAATGTTCTATTTTTCCCGAAAGGGTGTTTTGTAAACGTTATAGAGTTCTTGTACGAAAGAAGCTCAAAAACACTCAAAAGACATGATTTTGATAAAATAGATTTTTTTTTCTTTTTTTTTTTTTTTGTACGTAAGAAGCTGAAAAGCTCTCATAATACACGTTTTTCGTAATATTGTTTTCATTTTCCATAAAGGTTGATGTGCATGCTTTTTTGCGTTTTATATTTTACAACCTCAAAAACACGCATATTACACGTTTTTAGCAATGTTCATCTTATTCCTATAGGGTGCTTTATATAATGTATTTCAGTGTTTTTCAGCTTTTTACGTATCGAAACGCTAGAGCATGGAAAACACGCTCTATTGGAAAGAAAAAAATCTCACTCGTGTCTTTGGAATATTTTTGAGCTTCTTTCGTGCAAAACCTCCATAATGCATTCAAAAAATACTTTCTTGTACAACAGAACAACTTTACCCCCCCAAAAAAAAAAAGTTTTGAGTCTTTTTAGGGATTAAAACGCCAAAATAAATAGAATGCGTTCTATATAGGACCATTATAGCATCATTATAGGTCTGTTATCAGACCTATAATGCTAGCATTAAAACGTGTAATATCAATGTTTTAGGGTTTCTTAAATATATGCAAAGCACCCTATATGGGAAAAGAAAACTACATTAAATAAAACGTATCTTTATGGTTTCACGTGATTTATGGGGACTACGCATGCATTTTAAACGTTTTGGTACTTGTGAAACTCAAAGACTCAAAATACAAGTTTCTCTTAGTGTTGTTCTGTTTCCCAGAAAGGATGTTTTGTATGCGTTTTAGCGTTTTTATACATAAGTTCAAAAACATTCAGAAGACAAGTTTTCGATAATGTTGTTTTGTTTTCCCATAGAGTATTTTCCATGCTTTTTAGTGTTCTGGTGCCTAATACATTAATAAAAAAGCAAAGAAAACGTTTCTGTTAAGGTTTTTTCATTACTCTATATTAAGTGCTTTACATGCATTTTGACGTTTTGGTAACTAACAAGTTTTTTTTTGTGTGTGTTGTTTTGTTTCTTTAGAAAAGTGTAATTTGTATACGCTTTAGCGTTTTCGTACGTAAGGTCAAAAGAACTCTAAAGACACGGTTTTGATGGAGTTTTGTTTTCCAAGATATCTTTCCAATGCTTTTATATGTTTTAGTACCGAAAAAAAAAAAAGAAAAGCACTGAAAAGACACACTAATGTAATGCTGTTTTATTTTCCTATATAGGATGCTTTGATTACACTTTAGCGTTTGGAATACATACATACATACATACATACATATATATATATATATATATATATATATATATATATATATATATATATATATATATATATATATATATATATATATATATATATATATATATATATATATATATTTTTTTTTTTTTTTTTTTTTTTATTCACTTTAATATTTTGGTACCTAAATTGCTAAAAAATAATAATGTACATTTTAAGCAATCTAGTTCTGATCATTCTTATAATGTGCTTTGTATGCAGTTTTGCGTATTGTTCCCTAATATGGTGGTAATCGCTCATAGTACACGTTTTTGGTAATGTTATTGTATTTATCTACATTAATTGGTATTCGTGTCTTACCGTTTTCATAGCTAAGAAGATGAAAAACACTTATATTCTACGTTTCCGTTAATATCGTTTTCTTTCCTATAATGGGTACTTTCCATGCATTTTTAGCTTTTTGGTACCTAATAATCTCAAAAACATTCAAAATTCAAATTTTTCATGTTCTGTTTTTCCTTAAAAGGTGATTTTGTATTTTGGTACGCAAAGAAGCTAAAAAAAATTTCAAAAGAATTTTTTGATAACACTGTTTTGGTTACCATATAGGGAATTAACCAAGATTTTTAAGTGTTTGGTGAGTAATACGTTCATAAACACCACAATGACACGTTTATGGTAATGTCATTTCGTTTCATTATAAGGAATGCTTTGAATGCATTTTGATGTTTTGGTATTTATTAATATAAAAACAGTAAAAATACAAGTTTTCTTTTTTCGTAATGTTGTTCTGTTTCTCTCTACAGTTAAAAGACATGATTCTGATAATGTAGTTTCTTTTTCCTATACAGTGCTTTGCATGCATTTTGGCGCTTTGGTAAATAGCAATGTGAAAAACATCCAAAAACAAACGTTTATGGTAATGTTTTGTTCCTCCAAATAAAGTGCTATTGACGCATTTCTAGTTTTGGTACTTAAGAAGCTTAAAAATACCCACAAAACACGTTTCTCGTAATGTCCTTTCGTTTCGCCACATAGGGTGCTTTCCATGCATTTTGGCGTTTTGGTAAATAACAAAACATTCAAAAAAGACGTTTTTGGCAATGTTTTTCTGTCCCTCCACTTAAAGTGCTATTCACACGTTTCACCATTTTGATATCTACGTAGTTCAGAAGTACTTGTAATACACGTTTCTTGTAATATCGTTTGGTTTCCCATGTAGATGACTTTGCTTGCATTTTGGCGTTTTTTTTTTTTTTACGTAAGAAGCTCAAAAAAACTGAATATCCACGTTTTATTCTCTTTTATTCTGTTTCTGTTTCTCCATAAAGGGTATTTTGCGTGTGTTTTAGCATTATGGTACGTAAGAAAATAAAAAATACTCAAAGAACAAGTTTTTGTGAATTTTGTTTTGTATTCCAGTATAAATTGCTTTCCATTCCTTTTAGCGTCTTGTGCATAAAACGCTGAGAAACACTGAACAGGCAAGTTTAAAGTAATGTCGATTCGTTTGTCAATAAAGTGTTTTGCATACATTTTGGCGTTTTGGTATCTAAGAATGTGAAAAAATACGCAAAACACTTTTCTTTGAAATGTTGTTCAGTTTTTTCATATAGACTATTTTCACTCATTTTAGCGTTTCGTTACCTATTCAAAATACACGCGTCTGTTAATTACGTGTTGTTTCACCATATAGGGTATTTTGAATGCATTTTGCCGTTTATGTACCTAGCAAGCTCAAAAATACTCATAATATATGTTTTTGGGATAATGTTTTCTGTTTTCAGCTGAAAAACACTGAAAAGAGACGTTTTTGGAAATGTTTTGGTTTTTCCATGCTCATTAGCGTTTTGGTGACTAATACGCTCAAAAACATTCAAAACACGTGTTCCTGAAAATCTCGTTTCTTTTTCATTTATAGAGTGCTTTGCTTGCATTTTTTTTTATTTGGTACCTAACAATGTGGAATACACTCAAAATACACGTTTTTTGGTAATGCTGATCTGCTTCTACATATAGAGTGTTATTCATGCGTTTTATTGTTTTGGTATCTAATAAGCTCAAAACTCTAATAATACACGTTTCCCTATATACGGTACTTTACATGCATTTTGGCGTTTTACTACTTATAAAAAAATTTTAAACATTTACAAAACTTGTGTTGTCTAGTGTTATCCTGTACTTCCCTAAAAGATGATTTATATGCGTTTTACCGTTTTGGTACGTAAGTAGCTTAAAAACACTGAAACTTTTTTTTTCAAGTATAGAATGCTTTCCATGCTTTTTAGCTTTTTTGTGGTTAGCACGCTCATGAACACTTAAAAACACGTTATTGAAAATCTCGTTCCCTTCTCCATATTGGTTCCTATTCATTTGTTTTAGCTTTTTGGTACCTAAGAATCTCAAAAACTCTCATAATACACTTTTCTCGGAATTTTTTTTATTTGGGTGTTTTTTCTACGTAAGATAGTTAAAAACACTCAAAATACTTATTTTTGTTATTTTTATTGTTTTTGTTCCTGAGAAAGGTGTTTTCCATACGTTTTGGCGTTTTGGTACGTATGTAGCTTCTTAAAACACTGAAAAAAGAACTGTATTTGTTTTGTTTTCCTATATATGGTGCATTCCATTTTTTTTTTTCTTGGAGTTTTGGTGCATAACACGCTCATATACACTCAGAATGCATGTTTCTCGAAATATTGTTTCTTTTCCCATATAGGGTGCTTTTCATGCATTTTCATGTTTTGGTACCTAACAATGTGAAATACACTCAAAATACACGATTTGGTAATGTTCTGTGTTTCCAAATACAGTGTTATTCAAGCACTTTCGGGTTTTGGGACTTAAGAACTCAAAAACGCTCATAAAACACTTCTTGTAATGTTTTTTCGTTTCTCATTATAGGGTACTTTTCATGCATTTTGGTGTTTTTGTACGTAACAAGCTCAAAAACATTCAGAATATTTGTTTTTGGTTTTGGTTAGGGTTTGGTACATAATTACATAAAAAGCACTCAAAGACACGTTTCTTTTTTTTTTTTTTTTGTAATGGCGTTTCCTTTTCTCATAAAGAGTGTTTTTCGTACTGTTTAGGGTTTTGGTGTTTAACAGGCTTATTACAACTCAAAATATACGTTTATGGATATTTTTTTTTTCCCGTATAGGGAGCTTTCCATCCAATTTTGCGTTATGGCTCCTTACAATGAGAAATCCATAAAAAAAAAAAAAACACGTTTTTGGTAACGTTCTTTTTCTAAATATAAAGTTTTATTAATGCGTTTTAGCTTTTTGATAAGCTCAAAAACATATATAATACACGTTTTTAGTAATGTCTTTTTATGTCCCCATATAGGATTCTTTGGATGCATTTTTGGCGTTTTTATATGTAACAATTTCAAAACACTCAAATTACATTTTTTTTTATTTATTTATTTATTTTTTTAATATTGTAATGTTTCTCCATATAGCTTCCTATTGATGCGTTTTAGCGTTTTGGTACCTAAGAATCTCAAAAACACATATAATACATTTTTCTCTTAGTATCTTTTCGTTTCCGAGTACTTTCCATGCATTATAGTATTTTTCTTCGTAAAAAAAAAAAAAAGCTGAAAACTCTGAAAATTCACGTTTTTGATGAAGTTATACTGTTTCTCTATTAAGGATGTTTTCCCTGCGTTTTAGCGTTTTTGGTACTTAAGTTGCTTAAAAAACAATGAAAAGATGTTTTCGGTAATGAAAAAAGACGTTTTTCGTAATGTTGTTTGGTTTCCCCATATAGGTTATTTCCAGTGCTTTTTAGCATTTTAGTGTCTAACACTTTCATAAACACTCAACAGACACGTTTATTAAAATGTCCTTTCCTTTCCCCCTATACGGTGTTCTTTGTGCATTTTGGCTTTTTCGTACTTAACAATTTGAAATACACTCAAAATACATATTTTTGGTGTTGTTCTGTTTCTCCATATAGAGCTGTTCATGCGTTTTAGTGTTTTGGTACATAAGAAACTTAAAAAAAAAAGAACACGTTTATCGCAATGCCTTTTCGTTTCCTGATATAGGTTACTTTTCATGCATTTTGGCGTTTTTTGTACGTAACAAGCTCAAAAACACTCAAAATACTTATTTTTGGTAATATTACTCTGTTTCTCCATAAAAGGTGTTTCTCATGCGTTCTAGCGATTTAGTACGTAAGTAGTTCAAAAAACTCAAAAGACACTTTTTTGGTACTGTTGTTTTGTTCTATATTATATTGCTTTCCATGTTTTTCTCTCTTTATTTTTTTTAGGGTTCTACTGTCTAACATGCACAAATACATTTAAAAGATACGTTTCTTGAGATGTCGTTTTGTTTTCCTATTTAGGGGAGTGCGTGGATTTTGGCGTTTTGATACCTAACGATGTAAAAAAAAAACTTTGAGAATACACATATTTGGCAATATTGTTCTGTTTCTCCATATATAATGTTGTACTCAAAGAGAAAGAAATACATTTTCATAGCAGACCAAAAGAAAATACGTATATCAGAACAATATTGGAAAAAAGGGAAAAAAAGATCTTATTGTACATGTCTCGCAGCGCGTGGAATTCATGCGTCTTAGCGTTTTGGTACATAAGAAGCTCAAAAGCACCCATAACAAACGTTTCACGTAATGTTCTTTCGTTACCCCCATATAGGGAACTGCATCTTCTATGTAAGAATCTCAAAAACACTCTACACGTTTTTGGCAGTTATGATGTTTTCCCATAATGTGTGTTTTGCATGCATTTTAGCCTTTCGGTACGTAAGTAGCTCAAAAAACACCGAAAAGAGAAGCTTTTGGTAATCACTTTTTTTCCCCCATATGACGTTCTTTCCATGATTTTTTTTTTAGCGTTTTAGTACCTAGCACGCTCATAAATGCTAAAAAGACACGCTTATGGAAATCTTATTTCCTTTCACCATATAGAGTGTTTTACATTCAGTTTGGCGTTTTAGTAACTACCAAAGTGAAATGCATTCAAAATACACATTCTTTGTAAAGTTGTACTGTTTCTCCATATTGTGCTATTTATGCTATTTAGGTCCGTGACGGTTCATGGGCCTACTCCACATGAACAAGGAACTGTGTAACTTTGAAGAAGTGTCGCGGCTTACCCTAACCTGTAGGCTTGCCCGGGGACTAGTAGGAGATTCCCTGTAACCAGTTGGGGGCAATAAGCAGCAGGAAAGGACTAATTAACAGTTCCGAAGAGCCAGGATAGGCCTAGCAAGCCACTGGTGTTACAGTTTTTGCTCAAGAAACGCAGAACGTACCTCGGAATCGGACTGACCAAAGGGTAACGAACCGGAATGGAACTGGACATGAAAATAGGAAACAAAAGACAATAAAGATTGCAACGATAAACTTGGCAACATTCAAGGATAAAGAAGAGGAAATAATAGAGATGATGAAGGAAAGAAAGCTGGAAATCGTTGGATTATGTGAAACTAGAATCAAAGGGAAAGGAGAAAAAACATTACATGAAAATTATAAGATCATATATAGTGGTAATGAGGATGGAAGACATGGGGTTGCTATAATGATGTCACCACTGATGGCAGAAAGGATGGACAGTATGGACTGCAGAAATGAGAGAGTGATGGGTATAACGTTAACTATAGATCAGACTAAAATTAGCATTATCCAAACATATGCTCCACAACAGGGCAGAAGTCTGAGGGAGAAAGAGCAGTTTTATGAAACTCTACAGGAAATGACAGAAACAATAAGACATCACGAGAATGTCATTGTCATGGGAGACATGAATGGACATGTCGGACAGAATAGAGATGGAGTAGAGCACGTCATCGGAGAGTTTAGCATTGGCGAAAGAACCAGGAGGGAGAAAGAATAATAGATTATTGTGTGATAAATAACATGTCCATTATGAATACTTATTATAAACATCAGGAGAGCCATAAATGGACATGGTATCGGTGGAATGCAGCACAACAAGGATATACTGAGAGGTCAATGATTGACCTGTTTCTCACCAACAAGAAAAACATATTTAAAGATGTTAGGACCATACCATCTGTGTCCTTAGACTCTGACCACAGGTTGGTGGTGGCTAAATTAAAAATTGTAAAACCAAAGGAAAAAGTCAAGAAAAAGCAAAAGAGATTCAAACTGGAAAACCTCAAGGACGAAGAGAAGAAGCAAGCACTACGACAACTGGTAACATTACGAAAACCAACCGAACTGGAATTGGAAGAAATGAACATAGAAGAACAATGGAATAAATTCAAGAACACTGTGTATGGGGCAGCTGAGGAGACAGTTGGTATTAAAATCAAATATGGAACCAAAAAGAAAAGTACTGCATGGTGGACTTATGATGTTAAGGAAGCAGTCAAAGAAAAAACAAGATCTTTCAGAAAATGGATGAAAACAAGAAACATTGAAGATAGAGAAGATTACGTAGATAAACGAAACAGTGCAGAAGCAACCAAAAGAGCAGCCAAGGAGGACATGTGGATCAAGATTGGTCAAGATCTAGAGAGAGACGTAGAAGGAACAAGAAAATTATTGTATAGCATGGCTAAGAACTATAGGAAAGGAAATAACGAATCAACATATGCAATAATGAACAAAACAGGAGAATTACTAACAAAACCATAGGAGATTGAAGAAAGATGGAGAGAATACTTCCAAGAACTTCTAAATATGGAGGATGTGGAAGTGGATGAAGAGCGGAATCTAGATATACAGGAAGAACAAGGAGAGAACCCAAATGAGATCAGTACAGAGGAAGTGAAGGAGGCACTAAAGAAGATGAGAAGCGGCAAAGCCCCGGGGGACGACGAGCTCCCTATAGAGCTATTTAAAGCTGCTGGGGAAGAATGTGTAGAGTGGATGAGGTACATTTTCAGTAATGCGTGGAAAGAGGAGAAAGTGCCCCATGACTGGCACAAAGCAATAGTATGTCCAATATATAAGAAAGGCAGTAAAACAGATTGTGCAAATTATAGAGGTATATCCCTGTTATCTCATGTTGGAAAATTGTATGAAAGAATAGTTGAGAAAAGATTAAGAACCTGTGTCGAGGAGAAACTAGGAATATGGCAATATGGTTTCAGGCCCAATAGGAGCACGACAGATCTAGTGTTCACTTTAAAGATGATAATGGAGAAGAGTTGGGAGTGGAGCATTGATAAATATGTGGCTTTTATAGATCTGGAAAAAGCCTTTGATAGAATTAGAAGAGATTGCTTGTGGAGAGTCTTACAACACCAAGACTACGGCATAAACTCTAAACTGATGCGAGTAATTAAGAGTATATATAAGAACACGGAGAGCAGAGTCAAGAACAGAGAGCTGGAGAGTGAATGGTTTAGCATTAAGACAGGAGTGAGACAAGGGGGAGTGCTCTCTCCTTTGCTATTCATTATATACATGGACAGATGCCTTAAGGAAGTGTGTGTAAGGGAGGATAAAGAGATCACGCTGGCCTATGCAGACGATGTCGCTGTCGTGACAGGAAGCCAACAAGATCTTCAAGAGGCCATGACAAGATGGAATGATGTCTTAAATAGGGAAGGAATGAGAATGAACAAACAAAAAACAGAAATAATGAAAGTTGGCAGAATAAAGGAGGAATGTAATATTTACATAGAAAACGTTAAACTGAAGCAGACCGACAAATTTTGTTATCTGGGAGTACTTTTCGACGAGGAAAACAGACAGAATATAGAAATTTTAAATAGAATACAGAAGTACAATGCAAATGTCAGTGCATTGTATCCCATACTTAAAGATAAGAATATTCCAACAAAAGTTAAAACCATAATATTTACAACAATACTAAGACCAGTACTTCTATATGGGTCAGAAACTTGGACACTGACAACAAGAACATCTTCACAAATACAAGCAGCAGAAATGAGAGTTCTGAGAATGATCCGAGGTGTGACCAGACTTGATAGAATTAGAAATGAAGAAACCAGAGAGAGATTAGGGATAACATCTATACTGAAGATAATTGAAAAGAACAAATTGAGATGGTATGGACATGTCCGAAGAATGGAAGATACAAGATACGCAAGGAAGTTTCTGGAATGGGTTCCTCTAGGCAGGAGGCCGGTGGGACGACCTAGGAAGCGATGGATGCAGGGAGTTGAAGAAGCTACTGAACGAAGAGGAAGAAATCTACAAGAAATAACCAGAGATGAGGATTTCATGGATAGAGACCTTTGGAGAAGATTCGTAGAGGCCGGACACTGACAGGCATTGCCTACCTTGCGTCTGGTGAGAAAGTGAGAATGCTATTTAGGGTTTTGGTACCCAAAAAGCTCAAAATCATTGCTACTACACGTTTTTGGTAACGTTTTTTTACGTTTCCCCATACAGCGTACTTTGCATGTATTTTGGCGTTTGTGTACTTAACAAGCTCAAAAAAAAAAAAAAACACGAAACACTTGTTTTTGATAATGTTATTCTGTTTCTACACAAAAGGTGTTATGCATACGTTTTAGCGTTTTGGTACGTAAGTAGCTTAAAAACACTCACAAGACGCTAAAAAATTTAGAATACACGTAAAATACACGCTTTGGTAATGCTTTTCTGCTTCTCCATATACAGTGCATTTTGATGTTTTGGTACCTAATAAGCGTAAAAAACACTCATAATACACGTTTCTCGTAATGTTTTTTTTTCTCTTTTTTTTTGTTTCCACATTTAAAGTAGTTTGAAGCGTTTTGTCCTTTTGTAACATGCTCAAAACACTACTTTTTTGTTATTTATTTTCTTTTTCCATAAAGAGATACATGTGTTTTAGCGTTTTCTTACGTAAGTGGTTGAAAACACTGGAAAGAATCGTTTTTGGTAATGTTCTTTTTGTTTTCCCATAGAGAGTTCTTTCCATGCTTTTTAGCGTTTCGATTCGTAGCACGTTCGCAAACACTCGAAAGACACGTTTCTCCATATGCTTTTTATGCATTTTAGCGTTTTGGTACCTAAGAATGTCAAATACATTCAAAATATATGTTTTTTGTAGTGTTGTTGTTTCTCCATATAGAGTGCTATACATTTGTTTTAGCGTTTTGGTACCTGAAAACCTAAAAACTTTAACACAAGTTTCTAGTAATATCTTCTCTTTTCCCCATATAGAGTACTTTCCACGCATTTTTAGCATTTTTCTACGTAATAATCTCAAAAACACTCCAAATACCCTTTTTATTTTTTTTTGATATACTCTTTTTCCATGAAGGGTGTTTCACATACTTTTTAGCGTTTTGGTTGGTAGCTCAAAACACTAAAAAGAGACGTTTTTGTTAAAGTTTTGTTTTTACTTATAAAGTGTTTTCCATGCTTTTTAGTATTTTGATTTCTAGCGCAGACATAAACACTGAAAAGTAATGTTTCTGGAAATCTCGTTTTCTTATCCAGTATAAGCTGTTTTGTTTGCTTTTTGGCGTTTTGGTACCTTATAAAGTGAAAACACTCAAAATACTTGTTTTGGGTTATGTTTCTCTAGAAAAGGTGTTTTGCATGCATTTTAACGTTTTGGTGCATAAATGGTTTAAAACATTCTAAAGAAACGTTTTTGCTAATGTTTTATTTTTCCATACAGGGTGACATCTATGCTTTTTACTGTTTATCGTGCCTAACACGCTGAAAAAAAAAAAATTAAAAGACACGTTTGTGTTAAAGCCTTTTCGTTTTCCTATATAAGTGGATTTGCATGCATTTTGGCGTTTGGTACCTAACAATGGGAAAACACTCAAAATACACGTCTTTGCTAATGAAGTTTTGTTTCTCCACACATAGATATTCGTGCCTTGTAACGTTTTGGTACCTGAGAAGCTTAATAAACCTCATAAAACACGTTTCTCTTACTATTCTCTTACTATTCCCCATATAGAGTACTTTCCATGCATTTGAAAATTTTTGTACGTAACAAGCTCAACAACTCTGAAAAATACATGTTTTTGGTAAAGTTATACTGTTTCTCCATACAGGGTGTTTTGCCTCCGTATTAGCGTTTTGGTACGTAAGTAGCTTTCTTGCGTTCTGATGCCTAATATATCCATAATCACTCAACAGACGCGTTTCTTAAAATGCTCTTTGATTTCCCTATATAAAGTGCTTTACAAGCATTTTGACTTTTTTTCGTACCAATGTGAAATACACTCAAAATACACGTTTTTTGGTAGAGTTATTCTGTTTTTCCATATAGAGAGCTCTTCACGCGTTTTAGCGTTTTGATACTTGAGAAGATCAAAAATAATCTTAATACACGTTTCTCTTAATGTCTTTTTGTCTCCCCATACAGGTTGCTCTGCATGCATTTTGGCGTTTATGTACGTAACAAGATCAAAAACACTGAGAATATGTGTTTTTGGTAATGTTACTCTTCGTCTTCATAAAGGGTGTTTTGCGTGCATTTTAGCACGTATGTAGCTAAAAAAAAAAAAAAAAAATTCAAAAGACTTATTTTGTTTTCACATACAGGGTTCTTTCCAACCTTTTTAGAGTTTTATTGTATGACATGCACAAAGATACTCAAAAGATACGTTCTCTTAATGTCGTTTCTTTTTCCCATATATAGCACACTGTATGCATAATGACGTTTTGGTACTTGACAGTGTAAAAAAAAAAAAACACTTAAAATACATGTTTTTGGTAATATTGTTGTTTCTCCATATGGAGTGCTATTCAACACTTTTTGTGTTTTTTGGTACCTAAGAAACACAGAAAACACTCCTAAATAATGTATTTCGTAATATCCTTTCGTTTTCCCATTTTTCCCTTCTTTCATTTTCATTATTTTTCCATATAGATTGTTTCATTCATGCGTTTCAGCGTTTTGGTGACTAAGAAGATCAAAAACACTAAAAATACACGTCTCTCGTAATGTTCTTTAGTTTCCCGATGTAGTGTACTTTCCATGCATTTTATCGTTTATGTACGTAACAAGCTGAAACACACTCGTAATACTTGCTTTTGATAATGTTACCCTGTGTCTCAGTAAAGGTGGTTTTACGTGCGTTGTAGGGTTTTGTTAGTTAAGTAGCCCAAAAACACTCACAAAGGAACGTTTTTAGTAATGTTATTTTGTTTTCCAATATCAGGTGTTTTCGATACTTTTTAGTGTTTTGTTGTCAAACATGCACAAAAACGCTCATAATATACTTTCCTTTAATGTAGTTTTATTTCACCGTAGAGGTTGCTTTGCATGCATTTTGGTGTTTTGTTATCAAACGATGTGAAAAAAACACAAAATACACATTTTTTGCATTATTATTCTGTTTCTCCATATACAATGCTATTCTTGCGTTATAGCGTTTTGGTACCTAAGAAGCTCAAAGCCACTGAATATGCACGTCTCTCGTAATGTTCTTTAGTTTCCCGTTGTAGTTTACTTTCAATACATATTTGCAGTTTCGTACGTAACAAGCTGGAAAACACAGAAAATTCACTTTTTTTTCAAGATATTAATGTTTTCTATAAAGGTGTTTGCAAGTGTTTTAGCATTTCGGTACGTAATCAGATATAAAACACTCAAAAGACACGTTTTAATGATGTTTTTTTTTTCCCATATCAAGTTTTTTCCTTGCTTTTTAGTGTTCTCGTGCCTTCCAAGGACACTCAAAAGACATGTTTATGTAAATGAAGTTTCAATTCACAATTGAGGGTGCTTTATATGCATTTTTGTATTTTGGTATTTAAGAAGGTAAAAAAATCTTTGATAATGTTGTTCTCTTTCCGAGACAGAGTGCTATTCATGCTTTTTAGCTTTTTTTAATACCTAAGGCGATCCAAAACACCCATAATACGTATTTCTAGTAATATTCTTTAATTTCCTCAAATATAACTCTTTCTATGCATTTTGTCGTTTTTATACGTAACTAGCTAAAAAAAGAATACTCAAAATACTTGTTTTTCGTAATGCCATTCTTTCTCAATAAAGTGTGTTTTGCATGCGTTTTAGCATTTTGGTACGTAAGAAGCTAAAAACACTCAAAGGATATGTTTTTTGTAATGTTGTTTGGTATTCCCATAAAGGGTGATTTCCATGTATTTTAGCGTTTTGGTGCATAACATGCTCATAAACACCAAAAACATGTTTCTAGAAATGTTTATTTTCCCCATATAGGGTACTTTGCAAACATTTTGGCAGAAACTTTATTGATAATGTTTTGTTTTTATATAGCGGGTGCTTTCGATGCTTTTTTAGCGTTTTGTTGTGAAACATGGAGAAAAAACATTCATAAGATACGTTTCTTGTAAAGTCATTTAATTTCACCGCAGAGGTTGCTTTGCATGCATTTTGGCGTTTTCATGTCTAACATTGTGAAAATACACAAAATACTCATTTTTTTTGTAATGTTCTGTTTCTCCATTTATGCATTTTAGCGCTATGGTACCTAAGAAGCTCAAAAAGACTCAAAATACACGTCTCTCGTAATGTTGTTTTGTTTGCCAATGTTGTGTACTTTCAATACATATTTGTGTTTTTTTTACGTAACAAGCTCAAAAAACATTGAAAATACACTTTTTTTTTAAGTTATTGTGTTTCTCTATATTGTTTTTACATGCCGTTTAGTGTTTTGATATATAAGTAGCTAAAAAAAAAAACTCAAAAGACGTTTTTGGTAATTTTTTTTCTCCCATATAAGGTGTTTTGCATGCGTTTTAGTGTTTTCATGCCTAAAACGCATCAAAAGACACTCAAAAGACATGTTCCTGGAAATGGAGTTTCAAATCACAATAGAGGGTGTTTAAAATGCCTTTTGGCGTTCTGCAATCTAAAAATGTAAAAAACACTCATAATGCACATTATTGATAATGTTTTAATACGTAAGACGATCAAAAGCACTTATAGTACCCAGTTCTAGTAATGTTCTTTCGGTGCCCCATATAAGGTACTTTCCTTGCATTTTGTCCTTTATATACGTAATAAACACAAAAAATATTCAAAATATTTGTTTTTCATGATATTATTCTTTCTCCATAAAAAGAGTTTTCCATGCGTTTTACCGTTTTGATACGTTAGAAGCTGAAACACTCAATATAGACGTTTTTTTTTGTAACGTTGTTTGGTATTCCCATGGTATTTCCATGCATTTTTGCGCTTTGATATATAACATGCTTATAAACACTCCAAAGATACGTATCTGGAAATGGCATTTCTTTTCCTCATATACGGTGCTTTGCATGCATTTTGGCAGTTTTGTACCTAACAAAGCAAAAGACACCCAAAATACACGTTTTTAGTACTTGATGTTGTTCTGTTTCTCCATATATAATGCTATTGAGTTTTGGACACTAAGCTAAAAAAAAAAAAAATCATAACACTTTTTTCGAAATGTCTTATCGTAATTAAATATAGGATATTTTGCATGAATTAACGCGTTTTCGTACATAACAATATGATTACCACTCATAACACGTTTTTGATCCTAACCATGTTTCAGTAAATCTCGTTTTCTTTCCCCATATATCGTTTCGATGCGTAAAACACTCAAAAGAAACGTTTCTGGA
Source organism: Scylla paramamosain (assembly GCF_035594125.1). NCBI lineage: Eukaryota > Metazoa > Arthropoda > Malacostraca > Decapoda > Portunidae > Scylla > Scylla paramamosain. The sequence continues at coordinate 13,553,179 of NC_087192.1, forward strand.
AAGTTCCTTTCGTTTTCCATTATGGAGGGCTTTGCATGCACTTTGGTGTTTTGGTAACTAAGAATGTGAAAAATACTGAAAAACACTTTTTTGGTAATGTTCGTCTGTTTCTTCATAATGAGTGTTATTTATGCGATTTAACGTTTTTTTGTACCTAAAAAGCTTAAAAATACTAATAATACACGTTTCTCGTAATGTTCTTTCGTTACCCCATATATGGTATTTTCAATGCATTTTGGCGATTTTGTGTGTAAAATGTTCAAAATCGATGAAAATACTTGTTTTTGGTAATGTTAATCTGTTTCTACATAAAGTGTGTTTTGCAGAGTTTTAGAGTTTTGGTACGTAAAGAGATCAAAAACACTGAAAAGAGACTTTTTTTATATTTTTTTTTTTTCCCCATATAGGGTGTTTTCCATTTCTTTGTGTGTGTGTGTGTGTGTGTGTGTGTGTGTGTGTGTGTGTGTGTGTTTTCGTTCCTAACACGCTCATAGACACTAAACACAAAACAACTAAAAACTAAAACAAAAAAAAAAGAGTTTTTTGGGGAAATTTCGTTTCCTTAACCCAAATAGGTCATTTCTCCAAATAGTGTGCTTTGCATGCATTTTGTTGTTTTGGTACCTTGCAATCTGAAATGTACTCAATATACACGTTTTTGGTAATGTTGTTCTATCTCTTCATATATCGTACATTTTCATGCTTTTTAGGTTTTTGTGCCTAACACGCTTACAAACACTCAAAAGACACGTTACTGGAAATGTTGTTTACTTTCATCTTCTAGAGTGGTTTGCATGCATATTGCATTAGGGCAACTAAGAATGTGAAATACACTCAAAATGCACGTTTTTTTTTTTTTTTTCCGTAAGGAATTCTGTTCATGTGTTTTCGTACCTAATAAGCTTACACTCATAAAAAAAAGTTTCTCGTAATGTTTTTTTTTTTTTTCCACATGTAAAGTTCTTCACAGCATTTTGGCGTTTTTGTACGTAGCAACCTCAAAAGCAACTCAAAATTATTGTTTTTGGTAGTTATTCTCCTTTCCATACAGGGTTGCAAGCATTTTAGCATTTTGTTACGTAAGTAGCTCGAAACACTGAAAAGAAACGTTTTTGGTAATGCTTTTTCTTTTCTTTTTTCATTTCCCATATAGGGTGCTTTCCATGCTTTTTAGCTTTTTGATGCCTAGCACGCTCACAAACACTTCAAAGACACATTTCTGGAAATCTCGTTCTGTTTCCCCATAGAGGGTGCTTTGTATGCAGTTTCGGGTTATGGGACCTAACAATGTGAAATACACTCAAAATACACATTTTTGGTAATGTTATTCTGTTTCTTCACAAAGAGTTTTAGCGTTTTTGTGCGTAAGCTAAAAAAACACTCATAAGACAAGATTCTCATAATGGCGTTTTCTTTAGCAATATTGGCTATCTTGAATACATTTTGGGGATTTTATACATGTTTTAGTTGCTAAGAAACAAAAAAAACTCATAAATCTTAGCGTAGTTAGAAGAAACCCACACAGTATGTACACAATAAATAACAAAGCTCTGGTAGGTTCAGGGTGCGAAAAAGATTTATGAGTTATAGTTAGCTGTGAATTCCATCTTGGAAAGCAATGCATAGAGGCCAGAAACAGGGCAAACAGGGTATTAGGATTAATTTTTAGGAGTGTTAAAAGTAAAAGTTCTCAAGTAATGTTAAAATTATATTTGGCACTGGTCAGACCTCATCTAGACTAGGCAGTGCAGTTCTGGTCCCCATATTATAGGAAGGATATAGGTCTATTAGAATCAGTACAAAGGAGAATGTCTAAAAGGATACAGGGGATAAGCAGTATTCCTTACGAAGCGAGATTGAAGCTGTTAAATTTCCATTCTTTAGAGAGACGTAGGTTAAGACGAGACCTTATCAGGACCTTAATTTTCATTTACTCCAAAACTCACTCCATGCACACCTGGCTCCCTAATATCACCTGAGCACCGGAAGCAGAAATATAGTAAACCATATAAAAAAAAAAAAAAAATAATAATAATAATAATAACAATAATAAAAATAATAATAATAATAATAATAATAATAATAATAATAATAATAATAATAATAATAATAATAATGATAATAAAAATAATAATAACTTTCCTTGATATCATCTTCATAACTTGTATTACCCAAATTATTATCCTCTTTTCTCATACAATTCTTTATCTAGTGTAATTGTTCCCTCGTTTTTCTCCCTCACGCTGGCATTCTGGGCCGGTGAAGGCTCACGTTTGATTAACTTAATAAGTATTAACACCACAGCAAGCAAGGAAAAAAGGAAGGAGAGAAAGAGAGAGAGAGAGAGAGAGAGAGATAGAGAGAGAGAGAGAGAGAGAGAGAGAGAGAGAGAGAGAGAGAGAGAGAGAGAGAGAGAGAGAGAGAGAGAGAGAGAGAGAGAGAGAGAGAGAGAGAGAGAGAGAGAGAGAGTTTTAAAAAAAGCAAGTGAATTAAAGAAGGAAAGAAGAGCGAGTGAGTTAAAATACGAAAAAGGAAGAAACGAAGAAAACAAGAAAGGAAAGAAGAGCGAGTGGTAGTTAAAAAAAAAAACATGCAAGAAAGGAAGAAATGAAGGAAAGTAAGGATTGAAGGAAGAAAGACCAAGTGAGTGTTAGAAAATGAGTGACAGAAGGAAGAAAGAGTGTATAAAGGATTAAAGTAAGCGAATGAAGGAAGGAAGGAAGGAAGGAATAAGCGAAGGAAGGAAGGAGCGAAGGAAGGAAGGAAGAAGAGGAACATAGCCTTTTAAAAGTTTGACAGAAATCTCAAACCAAGAGGAAGAAGAGTGAATTCGCTTGTATGGTAGATGGGAATAGTGAAGGAAAGGAAGTAAGGAAAGAAGGAAGGGTGGTGGTGGAAGGAGAGAGAGAGAGAGAGAGAGAGAGAGAGAGAGAGAGAGAGAGAGAGAGAGAGAGAGAGAGAGAGAGAGAGAGAGAGAGAGAAAGAGAGAAAGAGAGAAAGAGAGAAAGAAAAAATGGAGGTTTCAAATCCGTTTGTTTGGAGTGAAGAGGAAAGAAAAAAAAGGGGAAGGAAGGAGGAGACGTGAGATTTCCTTCTTTGAATGGGGGAAGAGGAGAGGAAGCAAAGTGAAAGAAGGAAGGGATCTCATGGATAATAAAGGAAGAATGAGGGAAGGGAGGGAGGAAGTACTAGAGATATGTGAATGAAGATATAGATTAAGAAAGGAAGGGACGGAAGGAAGAGGGAGGAAGGAAGGAGGTAGGTAAGAAATGACAGGCAGAAAGAGACAGACAGATAGAGAGAGAGAAAGAGAGAGAGAGAGAGAGAGAGAGAGAGAGAGAGAGAGAGAGAGAGAGAGAGAGAGAGAGAGAGAGAGAGAGAGAGAGAGAGAGAGAGAGAGAGAGAGAGAGAGAGAGAGAGAGAGAGGGTGATACTGGGCCAGGTGGTTGTCCTGGTTCCTGTCAATTCCAACATGTTGTCAGTAGTGTTATGCGATGACTGTATCTAAAAATCACATATAATATTGTCCAAGATTTATTTATTTCTAACTCGCCTCAAATGCGCACTGTAGGCAAGCTGAAGTCATTGCCCTAAATAAATCATTGCTATTATGAGAGACACAGGGATACGCAGGGCACTCAGAGGTACAACCTCGTCTCGCCTCACTGATGAACTGATTTTCTCTCTCGCGTCAAGCAACACCACTTCTCATGTACTGACGACGATTTAATATTCATCGCAAAATTCAATCTCGATTCGGAAACTTACCATCCAAAATTCGTTCCGGCCCGTGGAGGACAGGGGGAGCGTACTGGAGGGGAGGGTGGCTGTCTGGTTCCACCCGGGGCCCAGGGCGGGGATCGGGCAGCAAGTCCCGCTCCTCCTTTACCTCCTTATTAAGATATGATCGTCCACTTCCAGCCCCTCACACCCAACAAGAGGCCATCGTTAACACTACGCACCAACCACCAGATACTGCCACCACTGGGGCCCTGATGGGGAGATACGGGCTCCTCCTTCCGTGACAGTGTCTGGTGAATTGTGTGTAGTAGTTCATCAAAATTAGCGTTCAGGACCTAACTACAAAGGAGTAAATTGGCCTCCATCATGCCCCAGACACTGCCATGCGAGGGACCTCTTTTGGGGAGAAGAGTGCGCCTTCCATGGCAGTGACTGGTGAGTTTGTCAAAATTGTCTTTCTGATGACCTCTTGTTCAGTGTGAGGGGCTGGAGGGTTGCAGCGCCACTGTCCCCACACTTCGTGAAAACTCGCTTCGTTTAATGCGATTCCCGCGTCGTCATCGTAAAACTCGCTTCGTTTAATGTGATTCCTGCGTCGTCATCGTGAAATTCGCTTCGTTTAATGTGATTCCCGCGTCGTTATCGTGAAAATTGCTTCGTTATCGTGAAAACCGCATCGTTATCGTGAAACTCGCTTCGTTTAAATTGATTCCCGCGTCTTATTGAAAATCGCATCGTTATCGTGAAAACTGCATCGTTATCGTGAAATCCGCTTCGTTATCGTGAAAATCGCATCGTTATCGGCACCGGCATCGTTTATTTATTTATTTATTTATTTTAATCTATTTACTCATTTACCTTTCTATTACTTTATTTTCTATATTTGTTTATATTTATTTATTTCATTTTCCTTTTATTGATTTATTTTCCTTAACGGGAAACCTCAACCTGTAGCTGACACAGACATTTTGGGCAACATGGCATGCTGATAAACACACAAAAGACACATTTCTGATAAAGTCGTATGTTTCACGCATTTTGGCGTTTTAATACCTGATAATGTGAAAAAAGAAAAAAAAAAAACTTTTTGGTAATATTGTTGTTTCTGTATATAGAGTGCTTGTCATGCATTTTAGTATTATGGTACGTAGAAATGTAAAAACTCATGTAAAACACTTTTTTCGTAATGTCCCTTCGTTTCCCCATACAGAGTACTTTGCGTGCAGTTTTGCATTGTTCTACATAAGCTAAAAACATTCAAAATACTCATTTTTGGGATACTTATACTGCTTTTTCACCAAGAACTTTTCTGGAAGGGTTTTAGCGTTTTGGTATTTATGTAGCTCAAAAAAAAAATGAAAAAAAGAGGTTTTTGGTAATGTTGCTTTGTTTTTCTATATAGGGTGCTTTCCATGCTTTGTTAATTTGTGCCTAGCCAGCTCATAAACACTTCAGAAACACTTTTCGGGAAATATCGTTTCCTTTCCTCATATACAAATATTTTACGTACATTTTGGCGATTGGGTACCTAACAATGTGAAAATAAACATTTTGGTAATATTTTCTCTTTCTCCATATAGAGTACTATTCATACGTAAATTGTCCATTGTGGTACCTAAGAGTCTTAAAAATTCTTATAGCACTCGTTTCTAGTAAAGTCTTTTCATTTCCTCATATAAAGTACTTTCCATATATGTTGGCGTTTATGTACGTAATAAACACTCACAATATTTGTTTTTGGTAATAAAAGAGTGTTTTCATGTTTTATATTTTTTTAGCGTTTTGGTACGTAAGTAGCTGAAAACACTCAAAAGACACGTTTTTTGTAATGCTATTTTGTATTCCCATATACGGTGCCTTCCATAATTTTTTGCGTTTTGGTGCCTAACACGCTCATAAACTCTTAAAAGATATATTTTTAGAAATCTCGTTTCCTTTACCCATGCCTAACACATACACATTTTTGGTAATATTATTCTGTTTCTCCATATAGAGTGTTATTCATGTGTTTTAGCATTATGATACCTAAGAAGCTCAAAAACTCTTATAATACACGCTCATCGTAATGTTCCTTCGTTTCCCCGTATAGATTACTCCCCTTGGATTTTGGCATTTTTCACGACAAAGATAAAAAAAAAAAAAAAAGCAAATTGCTTGTTTCTGGTAATGCTCTTGTGTTTCTCCATAAAGGGCGTTTTGCATTTTTTAAGCTTTTTGGAAATAGGTCAAAAGACACAATTTTGGTAATGTCTTGTGTTCCTATAAACGGTGATTTTTTTTGCTTTTAAGTGTTTTGTTAACTAATACGCACAACAGTACTCAAAAGACACGTTTCTGGAAATGTTGTTTCCTTTCCCTATATTGAATGGTTTTTTTTTTTATGGACTTTTGCGTTTTATCACCTAATAGTGTGAAATACCTTCAAAATACTCTTTTTAGTAATAGTGTTCTGTTTTTCCGTATACAGTGCTATTCATGCTTTTTTTTATTTTTGGTACCTAATAAGCTCAAAACACTCATAATACACGTTCCTCGTAGTGTTTATTTTTTCATTTCTTGATATAGGGTACTTTTCATTCATTCATTCATTCATACGTTTTTCTACGTAATAAGCTAAAAAATACTGAAAATATTTGATTTTAGTAATGTTATTCTGTTTCTTAAAAAAAAAATGCGTTTTGCATACGTTTTACAGTTTTGGTACTTTAAGTAGCTGAAAAGCTCTCATAAGACACGTTTTTGGTAATACTGATTTGTTTTCTCGTATTGGGAGCTTTCTATGTATCTTAACGTTTTGGTGCCTAACAATCTCATAAACACATATTCCTAAAGATATATTTCTGTCTTTTCATTTTTCATTAGAGGGCACTTTACGTGCATTTTGGCGTTTTGGTATTTCAAAATGTGAAAAAAAAAACATTTAAAATAAGTTTCAGTTTCTCCATATAGATTGCAATTTACACGTTTCAGCGCTTTGTTACATAAGGTCAAAAACACTCATGATACACGTTTCTCACAATGTTTTTTTTTTTCTCTCTCTCTAAATGAGGTACTTTCCATGCAATTTGGCTTAAAAACACGTAAAATACACGATTTTCGTAATCAATAAACGATACGTATTATCGTTTTGGTACATAACTAGTTTAATAACCCTGTTTTCTTACGTAATAAGTTAAAAACACGATTTTCGTAGAATCATTGTGTTTTTCAATAAATGGCGTTTTCCATACGTATTATCGTGTTGGAACATAAGTTCTTCTTACTTAACAAGTTAAAAACACTAAAATGTTTGTTTTTGGAAATATTATTACTTTTTTCACCATAAAGAGAGTTTTCTATGCGTTTTAGCGTTTTGGTGCGAAAAAAGTTTAAAACAATCAAAGGATATTTTATTTTTCATAATGTTGCTTTCTATATCCTTACAGGGCGATCTTCATGGTTTTCACCGTTTTGGTGTCTCAAACAATAAAAAAAAAAAAAAAAATAAAAGACATATTTCTTGTAATTTCGTTTCCTTTCTACATATAAAAGGCTTTAGATGCATTTTGGCGTATTGCTCCCTAACAATTTGAAAATCACTCAGAATACACGTTTTTGTTAATGTTGTTCTATTTTTCTACATAGGGTGCTACTCATGCGTTTTAGCGTTTTGATACTTAGAAAGCTCAAAAAACTCACAATACACTTTCCTTGTAATGTCTTTTCGTTTCCCCTTATATGATACTTTGCAAACATTTTGTCTTTTTCTACGTAAAAAAAAAAAAAAAAACTCAAAAAGTTATTCTATTTCTCCGTAAAAGGTGTTTTTCATGCATTTTAGTGTTTTGATACGTAACAAGTTCAAAAACGCTAAAAAGAGACGTTTTTGTTAATGTTGTTTGGTTTTCCCATATAGGGTGCTTTCCATACTTTTCTAGCGTTTTTGTGACTAGCATATTCATAAGCATAAGGCACGTTTCTGGAAATCTCGTTTTGATACGTAAGTAGCTCAAAAAAGCTAAAAAGAGACGTTTTTTGGTAATATTTCGTTTTCCATATAAAGTGCATTCCGTGATTTTTAGCATTTTGATGGGTAACACTCTCAGAAAAACAAAAGACAAAGACGTGTCGTTTCCTTTCCACAAATAGGTTGCTTTCCATTCATTTTAGCGTTTTGGTGTCTAGCAGTGTGAAAAACAATTCCCCATACATTTATAAGGGCATTTGAACACATTATGGCGTTTTGGTACCCAACACAATTTTATAACACTACAACACTTTATAGTAATATTGTACTGTTCCTCTATATACAGTGCTTTCAGCGCCTTTTCACAATTTGGTAACTAAGAAGCTCAAAAACGCTCATAAGACGTTTCTGGTTATGTCTTTTCGTTTCCCATTTAGGATACTTTAAATGCATTTGGGGTTTTACTGATAACGAGATCACTTAAATAACGATAACGAGATACTTAAAATACTTATTTTTGGTAATAATATTCTGTTTCTTGATAAATGAGGTTTTGCATGCGTTTTTAGCGTTTTAGTACGTAAGAAGTTCAAAAACTCTCAAAAGACACGTTTCTTGTAATATTGTGTATCCCCATATACCGTCATTTATATGTCTTTTAGCGTTTTTGTGCTTAATACGCTTAAAAACACTCAAAAGACACGTTTCTAGTAATGTCGATTCGTTTCTCCATATAGTGATCTTTGTAAATATTTTGACGATTTGGTTTTAAACAATGTGAAAACACTCGAAACATTTTTTTTATGTTGTTCTGTTTTTCCGTATAGAGTTGTATTAATTCGTTTTCGCGTTTTGGTATCTAAGAAGCTTAAAAAACAACCATTATAAACGTTTCTCGTAATGTCTTTTCGACTCCCCATTAAGCGTACTTAGCATGCATTTTCTCGATCTTATACATAAGAAACTCAAAAGCACTCCAAAAAAAACTTATTTTTGGTAATGTTATTCTGTTTCTTTTGTAAATGGTTTTTTTAATGGATTTTCCTTTTTTCGTACGCAAAAGTTGTAAAATACTCAACAGACGCGTTTTTCTTTATATATATATATATATATATATATATATATATATATATATATATATATATATATATATATATATATATATATATATATATATATATATATATATATATATATATATATATATATATATATATATATATATATATATATATATATATATATATATATATATATATATATATATATACCATGAGCTTTGGCGATTTGGTAGATAAGTAGCTGATCAACAGTGAAAGAAGATGTTTTTTGTGTTGTTGTTTTACTTTACCATAAAAAAAAATGCTTTATATGCTGTTTATTGTTTTGATGCCTAAACACTTAAAGTGTTTAGGCATCAAAACACTAAACAGCATATAAAGCATTTTTTTTTAGACGTGTTTTTTGGGAATGTCTTTTTTTTTTTTTTAGATGGTAATTTCCTTTATTTTGGTGTTTTGTTCCTAAGAATGTGAAAAAAAAACTCAAAATACAAACTTTTCATAATGTTGTTCTGTTTCTCCTTAAAGAATGCTATTAATGCGTTGAAGCTCATAATACACGTCTCTTGTAATGTCCTCTCTTTTTCCCACCTAGGGTACTTAGAATGGATTTTTTTTAGCGTTTTTGTATTAAGAAAATCAATGAAATCTCAAAAAACGTGTTTTTTGTTAGGGTTATTGTTTTTCTCCATAAATGGTGTTTTGCATGCGTTTTAGCATTATGGTAGGTAAGAAGTTCAAAGGAGACTCAAAAGGTACTTATTTCGTAATGTTTTTTTGTATACCTTTATAGGGTTATTTCCATTCTTTTAAAGCGTTTGGGTGTCTAACACGCTCAAAAACACTAAAAAGACAACTTTTTTATGTTTTGTTTTCCGAATTTTTTTAGCGCTTTGGTGCATATCATACTCAGAAAAAAGACATGAATCTGTAAATGTTATTTTTTTTCCATGGATTTTGGCATTTTCATACCTAACAATGTGAAATACACTCAAAATACATATTTTTATAATGTTGTTCTGGTTTTCCATTGCATGCGTTTTAGTGTTTTGGTACGTAACTAGATTTAATACAGTGAAAAGAGGAGTTTTTGGTAATGTTTTGTTTTCCCACAGAGGTGGTTTTTTTTATGCTTTCGATCGTTTTGGTGCCTAGCACACTTAGAAACAAAAAATAAACATTTCTTGAAATCTCGTTTACTTTCCCGATATAGCGTGCTTTTCATGCATTTTCACGTTTTGGTTCCAAATAATGTTATAAAATGCTCTTCATACCTAAAAAGCTATAAAACACATATTATATATGTTTCTCGCAATGTTCTTTCATTTCCATGTATCTTTCCGTTTTTTAATGTAACATGCTCAAAAAACACTCAAAAGTTTTCGGTAAAGTTAATGTCATTCTTCATGAACTGTGTATTTTCGTCCGTTTTAGTGTTTCGTTAGTTAAGAGCCTCAAAACTCTCAAAATACAGGTTCAAAATACGTAACAGGCTCAAAAACATGCTAGATATAAGTTTATGGTAGTTATACTGTTTTTCCATACAGGGATTTTTTCCATGCGTTCCAGTAGTTTAGTACATGTCAGGAACCCTGAAAAGAGACGTTTTTTTTTTTTTTTTTTACCAATATATGGCGCTTTCCATGATTTTTTTTTCGTTTTCATAAGCATTGAAAAGACAGTTTTTTTTAAATCTCGTTTCCTTTTTCCAATATAGAGTTCTTTGGATGAATTTTGCCGTTTTTGTATCTAACAATGTAAAATACACTCAAAACACACGTTTTTGGTGATTGTTTTTCTTTTTTGCCATGTAAAGTCTATGCGTTTTAGGATTTTCGTACCCAAGAAGCTCAAAAACACTCATTATATACGATTTTCGTAATGTTCTTTCGTATTTTCCATGCGTTTTGGTGTTTCTATAAGTAAGAAACTAAAAAAAAACACTCAAAATACTTGTTTTTGGTAAAGTTACACATTTTCTCCTTAAAGGAAGTTTTACATGTGTTTTAGGGCTTTGGTTCGTAAGTAGGCCAAAAATATTCAAAAGACGTTTTTTTTTTTTTTTGTTGTAAAATTTTGTTATCCCATATAGGGTGTTTTTTTTTTTTTTCTTTACTTTAGTGCCTAACACGCTAATAAACACTCAAAACACACGTATCTGGAAATATCGTTTCTTTTCCCTCTATAGGGTGCTTTGGATGCATTTTGGTGTTTTGGCACTTAATAATGTAAAATATGCTCAAAATACATGTTTTTGTTAATAATGTTCTATTTCTCCATTTAGAGTGCTATTCATGTGTATTACCGCTTTGAAACCTTAAAAGCTAAAAAAAACACGCGTTTCTTGTAAAGACTTTTCGTTTCCTCATACATGGCATTTTCCATGCATTTTGGCGTTTTCTACGCAACAATATGGAAACACTCAAAATGTCAATGTCAAAAAGACGTTTTTAATAGTTTTTTTTTTTTTTCATACTGGGTGTTTTCCTGGCTTTTTAGTGTTTTTCTTCCTAGCACGCTCAAATACACTCAAAAGACAAGTTTCTGGAAATATCGTTTCCTTTCCCCCGTATAGGAAGATTTGCATGCAGTTTGGCGTTTTGGTACCTAACAATGTGAAATATCCTCAAAATACATGTTTTTAGTAATGTTATTCTGTTTCTACATATAGATTTCTAGTAACGCGTTACAGCGTTTTTGGTGTGCCTAAGAAGCTCAAAAACACTCATATTACATGTTTCTTGTAATATCTTTTCGTTTTCCCATAGAGAGTACTGTCCATAAATTTTGGCGTTTTTCTGTGTAACAAGCCCAAAAATGCTTAAAATACTTGTTTTCTTGGTAATGTTATTATGTTTTTTTTCCATAAAAGTGTAATTTGTTTGCGTTTTAGCGTTTCGGTAATCAAGATATTCAAAAATACTTAAAAGATACGTTATTTGTAATGTTTTTTTTTTATATGTATTCTTATATAGGGTGAATTACATTCTTTTAAGCTTTTTAGTGCCTAACACGCTCAAAAACAGAAAACAATGAAAAGACACTTTTCTGGTAATGTCGTTTCGTGTCCCTATTTAAGAGGCTTTGCGTACATTTCGGTGTTTTGATACCTAACTATGAAAGACACTCAAAATTCACGTTTTTGTTAATGTTGTTTTTTCTCCATACAGAGTGCTATTCATGCGTTTTGGTGTTTTTTGATACCTTAAAAGCTCAAAAACTCTCATAATACACCTTTTTCTTAATGACTTTTCATTTCCCCATATAGGGTACTTTTCATGCTTTTTGGCATTTTACTATTTAAGTTCAAAAACATTGAAAATGTTTTTTTTTTTTTGTAATGTCATTTTGTTTTTCCATAAAGGGTGTTCTGCTAGCGATTTTGCGTTTTGGCTAGTAGATAAAAAAAATATTTAAAAAAAATACGTTTTTGGTAATGTTTTCTTTTCCCATATCGGGTATTTTCCATAACTTTTAGTGTTTTGATTCCAAACACGCTCATAAATATTCAAAAGACACTTGTTTTGGGGAAAATATTGGTTTCTTACCCTATATATGATGCTTTCAATGCATTTTGGGGTTTTCGTAAAGTTATTGTGTTTCTCTATATAGAGTGCTATTCATTATTTATTCGCTTCCAACATGTTTTACATGCGTTTTAGGGTTTTGCTCTGAAAGTAGCTCAAAACACCTGAGATTTTTTTTTTTTTTTTTTTTTTGCAACATAGGGTGCCTTACATGCTTTTTAACGTTTTGGTGCCTAACAAGCTCATAAACACTCAAAAGAGATGTTTCTGGAAATTTCGTTTTGTTTCCCCATATTTTGCTGATTTGGTACCGAACAATGTGATATACACTCAAAATATAAGTTTTTGCAATTCTTCATTTTTATTCTCATATAGGTTAATTTCCATTATTTTTTTTTAGCGTTTTTGTGGCTAAAAGACTCATAAAACACATTTCTGGAAATTTCGTTTCGTTTGTTTATATATGGACTTTCCATTCCTTTTAGATTTTTGGTACCTAAGAATGTGAAAAACACTCAAAATGCACGTTTTTTGTAATGTTGTTTTGTTTCTCCATATAGAGGGATGTTTAGGCGTTTTCACATTTTGCTAAGTTTAAAAGCATTATACACGTTTCTCGTAATATTCTGACGTTATCTGATATAGGTTATTTTCCATGCATTTTGGTGTTTTCTACTTTACAAGCACAAAACACTCAAAATACTTTGTTTTATATAATACTTTTTTTTTCCATGCATGCATGCATGGATTCCATGCATGCATGCATGTTTTATTGTTTTGGTACATAAGAAGCTAAAAAAAAAAAACACACACACACACAAAAGACAAGTTTCTTATAATGTAGTTTTGTATTCCATATAGGGTGATTTCCATGCTCTTTAGCGTTTTGGTGCCTAGCACGCGTGTAAACACTAAAAACACATGTTTCTGGAAATCTCGTTTCCTTTCCCCATATATCGTTTTGATGCATAAAACGTTTATAAACACTCAAAAGAAACGTTTCTGGAAATTTCCTTTCGTTTTCCATTATGAAGGAATTTGCATGCACTTTGGTGTTTTGGTAACTAAGAATGTGAAAAATACTGAAAAACACATTTTTGGTAAAGTTTGTCTATTTCTTCATAATGAGTGGTATTTATGCGATTTAACGATTTTGTACCTAAGAAGCTTAAAAACACTGATAATACATGTTTCTCGTAATGTTCTTTCGTTACCCCATATGTCGTATTTTCAATGCATTTTGGCGAAATTGTGCGTAAAAAGTTCAAAATCGATGAAAATACTTGTTTTTGGTAAAGTTAATCTGTTTCTCCATAAAGTGTATATTGCATGTGTTTTAGAGTTTTGGTACGTAAGGAGGTCAAAAAACACTGAAAAGAGTTGTTTTTGATAGTTTTTCTTTTTTTTCCCCATATAGGGTGTTTTCCAATTCTTTTTTTCTGTGTGTTTTCATTCCTAACACGCTCATAGAAACTAAACAAAAAACAAAACAAAAAAAAAAAAACGTTTTTTGGGGGAAATTTCGTTTCCTTAACCTAAATAGGTCATTTCCCCAAATAGTGTGCTTTGCATGCATTTTGTCGTTTTGGTACCTTGCAATGTGAAATGTACTCAATATACACGTTTTTGGTAATGTTGTTCTATCTCTTCATATATCGTACATTTTTATGCTTTTTAGGTTTTTGTACCTAACACGCTTACAAACACTCAAAAGACACGTTACTGGAAATGTCGTTTACTTTCATCTTATAGAGTGGTTTGCATGCATATTGCGTTAGGGCAACTAAGAATGTAAAATACACTCAAAATGCATGTTTTTTGTATTTTTCTTTTTTTTCCGTAAGGAATTCTTTTTATGAGTTTTAGAGTTTTCGTACCTAATAAGCTAACACTCATAATAAACGTTTCTCGTATTGTTTTTTTTTTTCACATGTAAAGTTGTTCACAGCGTTTTGGCGTTTTTGTACGTAGCAAGCTCAAAAAAAAATAATCAAAATAATTGTTTTTGATAGTTATTCTCCTTTCCATACAGGGTTGCATACATTTTAACATTTTGTTACATAAGTAGCTCGAAACACTGAAAAGACACTTTTTGGTAATGCTTTTTTTTTTCATTTCCCATATAGGGTGTTTTCCATGCTTTTTAGCTTTTTTATGCCTAGCACGCTCACAAACACTTCAAAGACACATTTCTGGAAATCATGTTCCGTTTCCCCATAGAGGATGCTTTGTATGCAGTTTCGGGTTATGGGACCTAACAATGTGAAATACACTCAAAATACACATTTTTGGTAATGTTATTCTGTTTCTTCACAAAGAGTTTTAACGTTTTTTTGTGCGTAAGAAGTTCAAAAACACTCATAAGACAATATTCTCATAATGGCGTTTTCTTTAGCAATATAGGGTATTTTGAATACATTTTGGGGATTTTGTACGTTTTAGTAACTAAGGAACAAAAAAGAAAGTCATAAATCTTATCGTAGTTAGAGGAAACCCACACAGTATGTACACAATAAATAACAAAGCTCTGGTAGGT
>NC_087192.1:13570489-13580489 GCF_035594125.1 Scylla paramamosain
CCTCGTCTCGCCTCACTGATGAACTGATTTTCTCTCTCGCGTCAAGCAACACCACTTCTCATGTACTGACGACGATTTAATATTCATCGCAAAATTCAATCTCGATTCGGAAACTTACCATCCAAAATTCGTTCCGGCCCGTGGAGGACAGGGGGAGCGTACTGGAGGGGAGGGTGGCTGTCTGGTTCCACCCGGGGCCCATGGCGGGGATCGGGCAGCAAGTCCCGCTCCTCCTTTACCTCCTTATTAAGATATGATCGTCCACTTCCAGCCCCTCACACCCAACAAGAGGCCATCGTTAACACTACGCACCAACCACCAGATACTGCCACCACTGGGGCCCTGATGGGGAGATACGGGCTCCTCCTTCCGTGACAGTGTCTGGTGAATTGTGTGTAGTAGTTCATCAAAATTAGCGTTCAGGACCTAACTACAAAGGAGTAAATTGGCCTCCATCATGCCCCAGACACTGCCATGCGAGGGACCTCTTTTGGGGAGAAGAGTGCGCCTTCCATGGCAGTGACTGGTGAGTTTGTCAAAATTGTCTTTCTGATGACCTCTTGTTCAGTGTGAGGGGCTGGAGGGTTGCAGCGCCACTGTCCCCACACTTCGTGAAAACTCGCTTCGTTTAATGCGATTCCCGCGTCGTCATCGTAAAACTCGCTTCGTTTAATGTGATTCTTGCGTCGTCATCGTGAAATTCGCTTCGTTTAATGTGATTCCCGCGTCGTTATCGTGAAAATTGCTTCGTTATCGTGAAAACCGCATCGTTATCGTGAAACTCGCTTCGTTTAAATTGATTCCCGCGTCTTATTGAAAATCGCATCGTTATCGTGAAAACTGCATCGTTATCGTGAAATCCGCTTCGTTATCGTGAAAATCGCATCGTTATCGGCACCGGCATCGTTTATTTATTTATTTATTTATTTTAATCTATTTACTCATTTACCTTTCTATTACTTTATTTTCTATATTTGTTTATATTTATTTATTTCATTTTCCTTTTATTCATTTATTTTCCTTAACGGGAAACCTCAACCTGTAGCTGACACAGACATTTTGGGCAACATGGCATGCTGATAAACACTCAAAAGACACATTTCTGATAAAGTCGTATGTTTCACGCATTTTGGCGTTTTAGTACCTGATAATGTGAAAAAAGAAAAAAAAAAAACTTTTTGGTAATATTGTTGTTTCTGCATATAGAGTGCGTGTCATGCATTTTAGTATTATGGTACGTAGAAATGTAAAAACTCATGTAAAACACTTTTTTCGTAATGTCCCTTCGTTTCCCCATACAGAGTACTTTGCGTGCAGTTTTGCATTGTTCTACATAACAAGCTAAAAACATTCAAAATACTCGTTTTTGGGATACTTATACTGTTTTTCCACGAAGAATTTTTCTGGAAGCGTTTTAGCGTTTTGGTACTTATGTAGCTCAAAAAAAAAAAAATCAAAAAAAGAGGTTTTTGGTAATGTTGCTTTGTTTTTCTATATAGGGTGCTTTCCATGCTTTGTTAATTTGTGCCTAGCCAGCTCATAAACACTTCAGAAACACGTTTCGGGAAATATCGTTTCCTTTAAACATATACAAATATTTTACGTACATTTTGGCGATTGGGTACCTAACAATGTGAAAATAAACTTTTTGGTAATATTTTCTCTTTCTCCATATAGAGTACTATTCATACGTCCATTGTCCATTGTGGTACCTAAGAATCTTAAAAATTCTTATAGCACTCGTTTCTAGTAAAGTCTTTTCATTTCCTCATATAAAGTACTTTCCATATATGTTGGCGTTTATGTACGTAATAAACACTCACAATATTTGTTTTTGGTAATAAAAGAGTGTTTTCATGTTTTATATTTTTTTAGCGTTTTGGTACGTAAGTAGCTGAAAACACTCAAAAGACACGTTTTTTGTAATGTTATTTTGTATTCCCATATACGGTGCCTTCCATAATTTTTAGCGTTTTGGTGCCTAACACGCTCATAAACTCTTAAAAGATATATTTTTAGAAATCTCGTTTCCTTTACCCATGCCTAACACATACACATTTTTGGTAATATTATTCTGTTTCTCCATATAGAGTGTTATTCATGCGTTTTAGCATTATGATACCTAAGAAGCTCAAAAACTCTTATAATACACGCTCATCGTAATGTTCCTTCGTTTCCCCGTATAGATTACTCCCCTTGGATTTTGGCATTTTTCACGACAGAGATAAAAAAAAAAAAAAAAGCAAATTGCTTGTTTCTGGTAATGCTCTTGTGTTTCTCCTTAAAGGGCGTTTTGCATTTTTTAAGCTTTTTGGAAATAGGTCAAAAGACACAATTTTGGTAATGTCTTGTGTTCCTATAAACGGTGATTTTTTTTGCTTTTAAGTGTTTTGTTAACTAATACGCACATCAGTACTCAAAAGACACGTTTCTGGAAATGTTGTTTCCTTTCCCCATATTGAATGTTTTTTTTTTTTATGGACTTTTGCGTTTTATCACCTAATAGTGTGAAATACCTTCAAAATACTCTTTTTAGTAATAGTGTTCTGTTTTTCCGTATACAGTGCTATTCATGATTTTTTTTTTTTTTTTTGGTACCTAATAAGCTCAAAACAATCATAATACACGTTCCTCGTAGTGTTTATTTTTTTCATTTCTTGATAGAGGGTACTTTTCATTCATTCATTCATTCATACGTTTTTCTACGTAATAAGCTAAAAAATACTGAAAATATTTTATTTTAGTAATGTTATTCTGTTTCTTAAAAAAAAAAAAATGCGTTTTGCATACGTTTTACAGTTTTGGTACTTTAAGTAGCTGAAAAGCTCTCATAAGACACGTTTTTGGTAATACTGATTTGTTTTCTCGTATTGGGAGCTTTCTATGTATCTTAACGTTTTGGTGCCTAACAATCTCATAAACACATATTCCTAAAGATATATTCCTGTCTTTTCATTTTTCATTAGAGGGTACTTTACGTGCATTTTGGCGTTTTGGTATTTCAAAATGTGAAAAAAAAAATATTTAAAATAAGTTTCAGTTTCTCCATATAGATTGCAATTTACACGTTTCAGCGCTTTGTTACATAAGGTCAAAAACACTCATGATACACGTTTCTCATAATGTTTTTTTTTTTTCTCTCTAAATGAGGTACTTTCCATGCAATTTGGCTTAAAAACACGTAAAATACACGATTTTCGTACTCAATGCTTTCAATAAATGGTGTTTTCCATACGTATTATCGTTTTGGTACATAACTAGTTTAATAACCCTGTTTTCTTACGTAATAAGTTAAAAACACGATTTTCGTAGAGTCATTGTGTTTTTCAATAAATGGCGTGTTCCATACGTATTATCGTGTTGGAACATAAGTTCTTCTTACGTAACAAGTTAAAAACACTAAAATGTTTGTTTTTGGAAATATTATTACTTTTTTCACCATAAAGAGAGTTTTCTATGCGTTTTAGCGTTTTGGTGCGAAAAAAGTTTAAAACAATCAAAGGATATTTTATTTTTCATAATGTTGCTTTCTATATCCTTACAGGGTGATCTTCATGGTTTTCACCGTTTTGGTGTCTCAAACAATAAAAAAAAAATAAAATAAAAGACATATTTCTTGTAATTTCGTTTCCTTTCTACATATAAAAGGCTTTAGATGCATTTTGGCGTATTGCTCCCTAACAATTTGAAAATCACTCAGAATACACGTTTTTGTTAATGTTGTTCTATTTTTCTACATAGGGTGCTACTCATGCGTTTTAGCGTTTTGATACTTAGAAAGCTAAAAAATCTCACAATACACTTTCCTTGTAATGTCTTTTCGTTTCCCCTTATATGATACTTTGCAAACATTTTGTCTTTTTCTACGTAAAAAAAAAAAACTCAAAAACACTGAAAATACTTGTTTCTGGTAAAGTTATTCTATTTCTCCGTAAAAGATGTTTTTCATGCATTTTAGTGTTTTGATACGTAACAAGCTCAAAAACGCTAAAAAGAGACGTTTTTGTTAAAGTTGTTTGGTTTTCCCATATAGGGTGCTTTCCATACTTTTCTAGCGTTTTTGTGACTAGCATATTCATAAGCATAAGGCACGTTTCTGGAAATCTCGTTTTGATACGTAAGTAGCTCAAAAAAGCTAAAAAGAGACGTTTGGTAATATTTCGTTTTCCATATAAAGTGCATTCCGTGATTTTTAGCATTTTGATGGGTAACACTCTCAGAAAAACAAAAGACAAAGACGTGTCGTTTCCTTTCCACAAATAGGTTGCTTTCCATTCATTTTAGCGTTTTGGTGTCTAGCAGTGTGAAAAACAATTCTCCATACATGTATAAGGGCATTTGAACACATTATGGCGTTTTGGTACCCAACACAATTTTATAACACTACAACACTTTATAGTAATATTGTACTGTTCCTCTATATACAGTGCTTTCAGCGCCTTTTCACAATTTGGTAACTAAGAAGCTCAAAAACGCTCATAAGACGTTTCTGGTTATGTCTTTTCGTTTCCCATTTAGGAAACTTTAAATGCATTTGGGGTTTTACTGATAACGAGATCACTTAAATAACGATAACGAGATACTTAAAATACTTATTTTTGGTAATAATATTCTGTTTCTTGATAAATGAAGTTTTGCATGCGTTTTCAGCGTTTTAGTACGTAAGAAGTTCAAAAACTCTCAAAAGACACGTTTCTTGTAATATTGTGTATCCCCATATACCGTCATTTATATGTCTTTTAGCGTTTTTGTGCTTAATACGCTTAAAAACACTCAAAAGACACGTTTCTAGTAATGTCGATTCGTTTCTCCATATAGTGATCTTTGTAAATATTTTGACGATTTGGTTTTAAACAATGTGAAAACACTCGAAACATATTTTTTTTATGTTGTTCTGTTTTTCCGTATAGAGTTGTATTAATTCGTTTTCGCGTTTTGGTATCTAAGAAGCTTAAAAAACAATCATTATAAACGTTTCTCGTAATGTCTTTTCGACTCCCCATTAAGCGTACATAGCATGCATTTTCTCGATCTTATACATAAGAAACTCAAAAGCACTCCAAAAAAAACTTATTTTTGGTAATGTTATTCTGTTTCTTTTGTAAATGGTGTTTTCCATGGATTTTCCTTTTTTCGTATGCAAAAAGTTGTAAAATACTCAACAGACGCGTTTTTCTTTATATATATATATATATATATATATATATATATATATATATATATATATATATATATATATATATATATATATATATATATATATATATATATATATATATATATATATATATATATATATATATATATATATATATATATATATATATATATATATATATATATATATTTATTTATTTATTTATTTATTTATTTATTTTTTATCTTTTATTTTTTTTTTTTCTGCAATCATATCGGGTGATTTCCAGGCTTTTTAGCGTTTTGGTGCCTAACATGCTAAAAAAAAAAAAAAAAACAATCAAAAGACATATTTCTGATAATTTCATTTCATTTCACCATACAGATAGCTCTGCATACATTTTGGCGTTTTGATACCTAATAAAATGAAAACATTCAAAATACACTATTTTGGTAGTGTTTTGTTTCTTCATTTAGAGTGCTATTCGTGCGTTTTAGCATGATGGTACTTAAGTAGCTCAAAAACTCTTATAATACATGTCTCTCGTAATGTCTTTTCTTTTCCTTATATAGAATACTTTACATGCATTTTATTATTTTTCTACGTAACAAGCTCAAAACACTCAAAACACACGTTTTTCGTGAAATTAAACTCTTTTACCATGAGCTTTGGCGATTTGGTAGATAAGTAGCTGATCAACACTGAAAGAAGATGTTTTTTGTGTTGTTGTTTTGCTTTACCAAAAAAAAAAAATGCTTTATATGCTGTTTTTTTTCGTCCGTTTTAGTGTTTCGTTAGTTAAGAGCCTCAAAACTCTCAAAATACAGGTTCAAAATACGTAACAGGCTCAAAAACATGCTAGATATATGTTTATGGTAGTTATACTGTTTTTCCATACAGGGATTTTTTCCATGCGTTCCAGTAGTTTAGTACATGTCAGGAACCCTAAAAAGAGACGTTTTTTTTTTTTTTTACCAATATATGGCGCTTTCCATGATTTTTTTTTTTCGTTTTCATAAGCATTGAAAAGACAGGTTTTTTTTAAATCTCGTTTCCTTTTTCCAATATAGAGTTCTTTGGATGAATTTTGCCGTTTTTGTATCTAACAATGTAAAATACACTCAAAACACACGTTTTTGGTGATTGTTTTTCTTTTTTGCCATGTAAAGTCTAAGCGTTTTAGGATTTTCGTACCCAAGAAGCTCAAAAACACTCATTATATACGATTTTCGTAATGTTCTTTCGTATTTTCCATGCGTTTTGGTGTTTCTAAAAGTAAGAAACTAAAAAAAAACACTCAAAATACTTGTTTTTGGTAAAGTTACACATTTTCTCCTTAAAGGAAGTTTTACATGTGTTTTAGGGCTTTGGTTCGTAAGTAGGCCAAAAATATTCAAAAGACGTTTTTTTTTTTTTTGTAAAATTTTGTTATCCCATATAGGATGTTTTTTTTTTTTTCTTTACTTTAGTGCCTAACACGCTAATAAACACTCAAAACACACGTATCTGGAAATATCGTTTCTTTTCCCTCTATAGGGTGCTTTGGATGCATTTTGGTGTTTTGGCACTTAATAATGTAAAATATGCTCAAAATACATGTTTTTGTTAATAATGTTCTATTTCTCCATTTAGAGTGCTATTCATGTGTATTACCGCTTTGAAACCTTAAAAGCTAAAAAAAAACACGCGTTTCTTGTAAAGACTTTTCGTTTCCTCATACATGGCATTTTCCATGCATTTTGGCGTTTTCTACGCAACAATATCGAAACACTCAAAATGTCAATGTCAAAAAGACGTTTTAAATAGTGTTTTTTTTTTTCATACTGGGTGTTTTCCTGGCTTTTTAGTGTTTTTCTTCCTAGCACGCTCAAATACACTCAAAAGACAAGTATCTGGAAATATCGTTTCCTTTCCCCGTATAGGAAGATTTGCATGCAGTTTGGCGTTTTGGTACCTAACAATGTGAAATATCCTCAAAATACACGTTTTTAGTAATGTTATTCTGTTTCTACATATAGATTTCTAGTAACGCGTTACAGCGTTTTTGGTGTGCCTAAGAAGCTCAAAAACACTCATATTACATGTTTCTTGTAATATCTTTTCGTTTTCCCATAGAGAGTACTGTCCATAAATTTTGGCGTTTTTCTGCGTAACAAGCCCAAAAATGCTTAAAATACTTGTTTTCTTGGTAATGTTATTATGTTTTTTTCCATAAAAGTGTAATTTGCTTGCGTTTTAGCGTTTCGGTAATCAAGATATTCAAAAATACTTAAAAGACACGTTATTTGTAATGTTTTTTTTTTTATATTCTTATATAGGGTGAATTACATTCTTTTAAGCTTTTTAGTGCCTAACACGCTCAAAAACAGAAAACAATGAAAAGACACTTTTCTGGTAATGTCGTTTCGTGTCCCTATTTAAGAGGCTTTGCGTACATTTCGGTGTTTTGATACCTAACTATGAAAGACACTCAAAATTCACGTTTTTGTTAATGTTGTTTTTTCTCCATACAGAGTGCTATTCATGCGTTTTGGTGTTTTTTGATACCTTAAAAGCTCAAAAACTCTCATAATACACCTTTCTCTTAATGACTTTTCATTTCCCCATATAGGGTACTTTTCATGCTTTTTGGCATTTTACTATTTAAGTTCAAAAGCATTGAAAATGTTTTTTTTTTTTCGTAATGTCATTCTGTTTTTCCATAAAGGGTGTTCTGCTAGCGATTTTGCGTTTTGGCTAGTAGATAAAAAAAAATATTTAAAAAAAATACGTTTTTGGTAATGTTTTCTTTTCCCATATCGGGTATTTTCCATAACTTTTAGTGTTTTGATTCCAAACACGCTCATAAATATTCAAAAGACACTTGTTTCGGGGAAAATATTGGTTTCTTACCCTATATATGATGCTTTCAATGCATTTTGGGGTTTTGGTAAAGTTATTGTGTTTCTCTATATAGAGTGCTATTCATTATTTATACGCTTCCAACATGTTTTACATGCGTTTTAGGGTTTTCCTCTGAAAGTAGCTCAAAACACCTGAGAGATTTTTTTTTTTTTTTTGCAACATAGGGTGCCTTACATGCTTTTTAACGTTTTGGTGCCTAACAAGCTCATAAACACTCAAAAGAGATGTTTCTGGAAATTTCGTTTTGTTTCCCCATATTTTGCTGATTTGGTACCGACCAATGTGATATACACTCAAAATATAAGTTTTTGCAATTCTTCATTTTTATTCTCATATAGGTTAATTTCCATTATTTTTTTTTAGCGTTTTTGTGGCTAAAAGACTGGAAATTTCGTTTCGTTTGTTTATATATGGACTTTCCATTCCTTTTAGATTTTTGGTACCTAAGAATGTGAAAAACACTCAAAATGCACGTTTTTTGTAATGTTGTTTTGTTTCTCCATATAGAGGGATGTTTAGGCGTTTTCACATTTTGCTAAGTTTAAAAAAGCATTATACACGTTTCTCGTAATATTCTTACGTTATCTGATATAGGTTATTTTCCATGCATTTTGGTGTTTTTCTACTTTACAAGCACAAAACACTCAAAATATTTTGTTTTATATAATACTTTTTTTTTCCATGCATGCATGCATGGATTCCATGCATGCATGCATGTTTTATTGTTTTGGTACATAAGAAGCTAAAAAAAAAAAAACACACACACACAAAAGACAAGTTTCTTATAATGTAGTTTTGTATTCCATATAGGGTGATTTCCATGCTCTTTAGCGTTTTGGTGCCTAGCACGCGTGTAAACACTAAAAACACATGTTTCTGGAAATCTCGTTTCCTTTCCCCATATATCGTTTTGATGCATAAAACGCTTATAAACACTCAAAAGAAACGTTTCTGGAAATTTCCTTTCGTTTTCCATTATGAAGGGCTTTGCATGCACTTTGGTGTTTTGGTAACTAAGAATGTGAAAAATACTGAAAAACACATTTTTGGTAAAGTTTGTCTATTTCTTCATAATGAATGGTATTTATGCGATTTAACGATTTTGTACCTAAGAAGCTTAAAAACACTGATAATACATGTTTCTCGTAATGTTCTTTCGTTACCCCATATGTCGTATTTTCAATGCATTTTGGCGAAATTGTGCGTAAAAAGTTCAAAATCGATGAAAATACTTGTTTTTGGTAAAGTTAATCTGTTTCTCCATAAAGTGTATTTTGCATGTTTTTTAGAGTTTTGGTACGTAAGGAGGTCAAAAAACACTGAAAAGAGTTGTTTTTGATAGTTTTTCTTTTTTTCCCCATATAGGGTGTTTTCCATTTATTTTTTTCTGTGTGTTTTCATTTCTAACACGCTCATAGAAACTAAACAAAAAAAAAAAAAAAACGTTTTTTGGGGGAAATTTCGTTTCCTTAACCTAAATAGGTCATTTCCCCAAATAGTGTGCTTTGCATGCACACTATTTGTCGTTTTGGTACCTTGCAATGTGAAATGTACTCAATATAAACGTTTTTGGTAATGTTGTTCTATCTCTTCATATATCGTACATTTTTATGCTTTTTAGGTTTTTGTGCCTAACACGCTTACAAACACTCAAAAGACACGTTACTGAAAATATCGTTTACTTTCATCTTATAGAGTGGTTTGCATGCATATTGCGTTAGGGCAACTAAGAATGTAAAATACACTCAAAATGCATGTTTTTTGTATTTTTCTTTTTTTTCCGTAAGGAATTCTTTTTATGAGTTTTAGAGTTTTCGTACCTAATAAGCTTACACTCATAATAAACGTTTCTCGTATTGTTGTTTTTTTTTCACATGTAAAGTTGTTCACAGCGTTTTGGCGTTTTTGTACGTAGCAAGCTCAAAAAAAAAATAATCAAAATAATTGTTTTTGATAGTT
>NC_087192.1:13582989-13586845 GCF_035594125.1 Scylla paramamosain
AGGAAGGAGGTAGGTAAGAAATGAAAGGCAGAGAGAGACAGACAGATAGAGAGAGAGAAAGAGAGAGAGAGAGAGAGAGAGAGAGAGAGAGAGAGAGAGAGAGAGAGAGAGAGAGAGAGAGAGAGAGAGAGAGAGAGAGAGAGGGTGATACTGGGCCAGGTGGTTGTCCTGGTTCCTGTCAATTCCAACATGTTGTCAGTAGTGTTATGCGATGACTGTATCTAAAAATCACATATAATATTGTCCAAGATTTATTTATTTCTAACTCGCCTCAAATGCGCACTGTAGGCAAGCTGAAGTCATTGCCCTAAATAAATCATTGCTATTATGAGAGACACAGGGATACGCAGGGCACTCAGAGGTACAACCTCGTCTCGCCTCACTGATGAACTGATTTTCTCTCTCGCGTCAAGCAACACCACTTCTCATGTACTGACGACGATTTAATATTCATCGCAAAATTCAATCTCGATTCGGAAACTTACCATCCAAAATTCGTTCCGGCCCGTGGAGGACAGGGGGAGCGTACTGGAGGGGAGGGTGGCTGTCTGGTTCCACCCGGGGCCCAGGGCGGGGATCGGGCAGCAAGTCCCGCTCCTCCTTTACCTCCTTATTAAGATATGATCGTCCACTTCCAGCCCCTCACACCCAACAAGAGGCCATCGTTAACACTACGCACCAACCACCAGATACTGCCACCATTGGGGCCCTGATGGGGAGATACGGGCTCCTCCTTCCGTGACAGTGTCTGGTGAATTGTGTGTAGTAGTTCATCAAAATTAGCGTTCAGGACCTAACTACAAAGGAGTAAATTGGCCTCCATCATGCCCCAGACACTGCCATGCGAGGGACCTCTTTTGGGGAGAAGAGTGCGCTTTCCATGGCAGTGACTGGTGAGTTTGTCAAAATTGTCTTTCTGATGACCTCTTGTTCAGTGTGAGGGGCTGGAGGGTTGCAGCGCCACTGTCCCCACACTTCGTGAAAACTCGCTTCGTTTAATGCGATTCCCGCGTCGTCATCGTAAAACTCGCTTCGTTTAATGTGATTCCTGCGTCGTCATCGTGAAATTCGCTTCGTTTAATGTGATTCCCGCGTCGTTATCGTGAAAATTGCTTCGTTATCGTGAAAACCGCATCGTTATCGTGAAACTCGCTTCGTTTAAATTAATTCCCGCGTCTTATTGAAAATCGCATCGTTATCGTGAAAACTGCATCATTATCGTGAAATCCGCTTCGTTATCTTGAAAATCGCATCGTTATCGGCACCGGCATCGTTTATTTATTTATTTATTTATTTTAATCTATTTACTCATTTACCTTTCTATTACTTTATTTTCTATATTTGTTTATATTTATTTATTTCATTTTCCTTTTATTCATTTATTTTCCTTAACGGGAAACCTCAACCTGTAGCTGACACAGACATTTTGGACAACATGGCATGCTGATAAACACTCAAAAGACACATTTCTGATAAAGTCGTATGTTTCACGCATTTTGGCGTTTTACTACCTGATAATGTGAAAAAAGAAAAAAAAAAAAACTTTTTGGTAATATTGTTGTTTCTGTATATAGAGTGCTTGTCATGCATTTTAGTATTATGGTACGTAGAAATGTAAAAACTCATGTAAAACACTTTTTTCGTAATGTCCCTTCGTTTCCCCATACAGAGTACTTTGCGTGCAGTTTTGCATTGTTCTACATAACAAGCTAAAAACATTCAAAATACTCGTTTTTGGGATAGTTATACTGTTTTTCCACGAAGAATTTTTCTGGAAGCGTTTTAGCGTTTTGGTACTTATGTAGCTCAAAAAAAAAAAATCAAAAAAAGAGGTTTTTGGTAATGTTGCTTTGTTTTTCTATATAGGGTGCTTTCCATGCTTTGTTAATTTGTGCCTAGCCAGCTCATAAACACTTCAGAAACACGTTTCGGGAAATATCGTTTCCTTTAAACATATACAAATATTTTACGTACATTTTGGCGATTGGGTACCTAACAATGTGAAAATAAACTTTTTGGTAATATTTTCTCTTTCTCCATATAGAGTACTATTCATACGTCCATTGTCCATTGTGGTACCTAAGAATCTTAAAAATTCTTATAGCACTCGTTTCTAGTAAAGTCTTTTCATTTCCTCATATAAAGTACTTTCCATATATGTTGGCGTTTATGTACGTAATAAACACTCACAATATTTGTTTTTGGTAATAAAAGAGTGTTTTCATGTTTTATATTTTTTTAGCGTTTTGGTACGTAAGTAGCTGAAAACACTCAAAAGACACGTTTTTTGTAATGTTATTTTGTATTCCCATATACGGTGCCTTCCATAATTTTTAGCGTTTTGGTGCCTAACACGCTCATAAACTCTTAAAAGATATATTTTTTGAAATCTCGTTTCCTTTACCCATGCCTAACACATACACATTTTTGGTAATATTATTCTGTTTCTCCATATAGAGTGTTATTCATGCGTTTTAGCATTATGATACCTAAGAAGCTCAAAAACTCTTATAATACACGCTCATCGTAATGTTCCTTCGTTTCCCCGTATAGATTACTCCCCTTGGATTTTGGCATTTTTCACGACAAAGATAAAAAAAAAAAAAGCAAATTGCTTGTTTCTGGTAATGCTCTTGTGTTTCTCCATAAAGGGCGTTTTGCATTTTTTAAGCTTTTTGGAAATAGGTCAAAAGACACAATTTTGGTAATGTCTTGTGTTCCTATAAACGGTGATTTTTTTTGCTTTTAAGTGTTTTGTTAACTAATACGCACATCAGTACTCAAAAGACACGTTTCTGGAAATGTTTCCTTTCCCCATATTGAATGTTTTTTTTTTTATGGACTTTTGCGTTTTATCACCTAATAGTGTGAAATACCTTCAATATACTCTTTTTAGTAATAGTGTTCTGTTTTTCCGTATACAGTGCTATTCATGCTTTTTTTTTTTTTGGTACCTAATAAGCTCAAAACACTCATAATACACGTTCCTCGTAGTGTTTATTTTTTCATTTCTTGATAGAGGGTACTTTTCATTCATTCATTCATTCATACGTTTTTCTACGTAATAAGCTAAAAAATACTGAAAATATTTTATTTTAGTAATGTTATTCTGTTTCTTAAAAAAAAAAATGCGTTTTGCATACGTTTTACAGTTTTGGTACTTTAAGTAGCTGAAAAGCTCTCATAAGACACGTTTTTGGTAATACTGATTTGTTTTCTCGTATTGGGAGCTTTCTATGTATCTTAACGTTTTGGTGCCTAACAATCTCATAAACACATATTCCTAAAGATATATTCCTGTCTTTTCATTTTTCATTAGAGGGTACTTTACGTGCATTTTGGCGTTTTGGTATTTCAAAATGTGAAAAAAAAATCATTTAAAATAAGTTTCAGTTTCTCCATATAGATTGCAATTTACACGTTTCAGCGCTTTGTTACATAAGGTCAAAAACACTCATGATACACGTTTCTCATAATGTTTTTTTTTTTTTTTCTCTCTCTAAATGAGGTACTTTCCATGCAATTTGGCTTAAAAACACGTAAAATACACGATTTTCGTACTCAATGCTTTCAATAAATGGTGTTTTCCATACGTATTATTGTTTTGGTACATAACTAGTTTAATAACCCTGTTTTCTTACGTAATAAGTTAAAAACACGATTTTCGTAGAGTCATTGTGTTTTTCAATAAATGGCGTTTTCCATACGTATTATCGTGTTGGAACATAAGTTCTTCTTACGTAACAAGTTAAAAACACTAAAATGTTTGTTTTTGGAAATATTATTACTTTTTTCACCATAAAGAGAGTTTTCTATGCGTTTTAGCGTTTTGGTGCGAAAAAAAGTTTATAACAAT